>NC_057814.1:39414915-39598631 GCF_018294505.1 Triticum aestivum | reverse complement strand
GGCCGTGGTGGGTGGAGGCAGCGGTTAGGCCTGGGTAGGCCACAGGGGTGGAAGGAGGAATGTCCGAGGATAAGAAGATAAACAATGGCGGCGCGCTTCTAACCATTGGATATTGATCAGATGGCCTAAAGCATAAGTGACCGACGCGAGGAGTTTTTTCGGGCGCCTCGCGAATAGATGGTCCCTTTATTTAACATTTAAAAAAAATCCGAGCAAGGCCCCCGGATTCACGAAAGACGAGCAAGGCATCATCTCGTTCGAAGGATGCATTTGTTTTCCAAACAAAGGCGAGCTCAAGAAACTTATCCTGCAGGAAGCTCATGATAGACAACTTATTGTTTATAACTACCACCTACCTTTTGCACTACACCCATATCTATACAACCATTATTGGTGACACCCTTGTTCACCTACGTATGGTATATATGTGTGTATGAAGAGAACCATAATCCAAGGTTGTGTAATGAATCAGAAACAAATAAAACACGATGTGAATACATATGAACTCGAATCGAGATGATTGCGATGTGGGTGCGCTCTGACCGAAAACTAATTCTGGAAAAATGTATATACAAGTACATGTTCTCACACGCTGATATCCATCTTCTTTCCCTTTTCAATTCTTTATTTATTCCATCAGAAGTTTTAAAGATTATTTCATCTTTTTGACACACAATCTCCATTCTTGTGTGCAATCTAATCTAGCGCACCACCAGACACTTTTCATTACTTTTACCTTTGTTCCATCGTTCAATTCATTGTTTATTTCTTCAACTATTCTACTAAAAGATAACTATGTATTATATAACACATAATGAAATGTAGTCACCTAACTACCTCCCAATTAGGCCATTAATTTGGAAAATAAACACTTGTGCTAATGCATTTCAGTCTATAGAAATTGGTTTATGCTGGAAGGAGAAAGCATATCTCACTGTTGAGAATCAGTTGTGAAAAAGATATATCTCGGAACAAGATCTTCCTTTGGCCAGTGATGTCACATTAACATTAAAGCCAATAACTTTGGCTAGTTGCTTTGGCCAGTTGTCAGCGCCTTTACTTGCAGCACAAAGCTAGCTACCATGCAAAGCAGACCAATTTACTGATCATGTGCAGGGAATGATTAAAAAGAGCCCATGTTAGCTGCTTCTGCATGCATGTCTAATGGCAAATTGATAGAACATGCAACCATCAGCCATGTGTGGTTCCTTCGATCTTGCTCCAACTGTTTAGGTGAGTGTTCACACAAATTCACAATAATCTATATGAAAAGCCAGAGCTAGACATATGTACCTTTAGCTAGTACTAACAGGTCACCAGTTTTGTCCTGGGAGAGTGGGAGGTGAATCTGTGCCACTCATGTCAATTTGCCATTTATATTTATCTGGCTTCCTTTTCTCCCTCCTCTTTCTTTCTTTCTTTCTTTCTTTCTTTCTTTCTTTCTTTCTTTCTTACTTTCTGCCTTCTCCCTCCTCTCTCTCCCTCTCTCTCTCTCTCTCTCTCTCTCTCTCTCTCTCCCTCTCTCCCTCTCTCTCTTTTCTTGATTGCTTGCCTACACTAGCCATATGGCCTGAGTGATAGCTCCTACATATTTCTAAAGGCTGCCAAATTGTGATCTCTGGTAGATCAGCTGTTTCATTTGGGCTTTTTGCATTAGCATGTGCATGTGCAGGCAATGATGCATCTGAGGACTAAAGCCAGCCACGTCAGGAACTATAGTACAACAAAACCAGCAGCTACTAGTGTTTGTTACCTTTGTATGATATGGAAATGGTATAGTGGTACTTGTTAGGTTTTTCCCCAACAGCTAGCTGCCATCCATTGCACAAAATCATGATGTCAAGCCCTCAAAAGTTTAGTAGCTAGTGACACTGAAAATAAAGAGAGATCTAGCTAGCGTTAATTTTTATGCCTTAGGCTGGACAAGTGCTTGCTTTTCTAAAACTTAAATACACGGACCGGTCATATATAAAGCAATCAAACAGGTAGCATATGAACTGTAGTTATTTATGGATCTGTAATGTATTCTTTTCTCGGTGGAGTACAAATAAAGCTTGAGATATTGTAGACTATTGGCTCAACTAAATTAACATTGTCATTGTATGATTTGTAATGTAGCAGCTGGAATCTAGCCTTAAATGGAGCGGATTCTTTGCAGCAGATGATGTACTTTGGGCTAATTTATTGGTTGCTGTTGATGATCATGGCTAGCTATGGGTGTGCGAGACCCAATCCAACTGCTATCTTCAGAATTTAGTGAGAGGCACTGGGGCTAGCTAGGGTACTTGTTTTTTGTTAGTGCATCGATCCATATGTGCGAACTGCCCTGTCAGTTCCCAAATGAGATCATGCGATGTTATTCCAGCATCAACTAACATTTGTTGGCTTCAGATATATGCCCAAGAATTTTCTTACCTCAGCTAGTGTTTCTCCACTTGTCCAGTGGGTATTTGCTCATGGGCCCTTTTCAAATATCAAGCTTGCCAAATTGGGGACCATTTCGGCGCATTTTCGATCGAATAAGAGTGCGCAATGATGGGTATATTATACATAATGCATGAGCATGGCCTGATGGTGATGTCTCAGTGTTGATCTGCTAGCTAAGCTTGGACTCATGTTCTTGATCATGATCTTTCATGCACGCGGTTGCCAAGGAATAAATGTCATGTCGATGATCGATGGAGATGATCAGCAGAACGATATCCATCGGGTATCAAAATTAATGCCCGCGAAGATCATCCATGTTTGCTTATAATCCCTACCTTTTATGGGCACTATGTTATTTCTACAATGGTTGGTATCCACAGTGAATGCAATCTTGGTTAGCAGGTCATCGATTTGAATGGTTTGCTATTGTGAGTGCATATATCACAGAAGCGGGCTTTCACCCCGCTTTATAAATAAAGCAAAATGGCCGTACTGATACAAGGTGATAAAAAAACTCTTACGTAGCAGGTAGAAAGAAAACCAAACCGAGAGAATAGCGAAAATGCCACCGACTCAAAGTCGAGCAAGAGTACAAGAATAGCCATGCCCCACCAAGAAGCACAGGAGACCGCCAACTAGGAACCAAATCGCACCTTCTTGGGAAACCACCTGATGTATTGCACCACACACACCAAGCTATCACTGGAGAAGGCCACCTGCCCTCTCGCTCCAGGCCGTAGAGCACCGATCCTGTCTGCGGATAGTGAGGTCCGAGAAAGGTGACAATGAGGTCGCGTGTCAAAGGTAAGAGACAAATGAGAGACCGCCCCATGCCATAGTCGAAGAAGCTCCATGCCAAGAATAAAGATTGACCGAAAACGCCAATGCGCTAGTAATGGTATGTGCCTGAGCTCCACGACGACACCCCCAAGAGGGTGACGATGTTATCGCCGCTGCCGCCGAAACACAACAATGGGCTAGGTTTTCACCTGGAACCCTGGCACAAGGAGGGGAACCACAACGACGTCCCCAAGAGGGATGCGACACCCACAGTTTTCGCCGACGTCGGAGCGGTAAGCTTTCGCTCAGAGTCTCATCCATGCTGCACTGAGGTGCCATGGTCGCCAACCCCATCCCAAGGGAAGGGCTGCTGCCACCAGACCGAGGCCTCTAGATCAAGGCCAGGGAGCCTCCACCATTGAAGCGTGTGCATATACCTACGCCGGTCCTTTCCTGGATTTAAAATATATGATGATACAGGAAAAAATTCCTTTGCCAAGGTTTTTTTTTTCCTCATAGCAAATCAATCGACTTAACGAGAACACTCATAGATAAGTCATTCGCGTTGCGCTGCTCTCATCTGTTAATACCTAATGGGTACCATCAGTAAAATAATCCCTGACATGTCTTGCCAACCCCCACCCCCCTATGCATGGTTTTCTGTTACGAAGTCCTTGAATCCTAGTATAGTGTGATGAATTCCTTTCTTGCAAGACCGGCACAAGCATCTTGGAACAACATGCTGGTCAGTAGGAATACAAATGCGTGTGTGTTACGCTTTGCATATATTGACTAAGCTTTAGCTATTTCTTTGGATTTATCTCGTTAACAAAAACATAGAGAGGGGACAATAATTCCCGCGAGAATACCATCTTTCCTTAGGGTCCGCGGGAACAATTTAAAGGAGTTGGACCAGAATAGACCTAGAGATAGACTGATAGCCCGAATGTATAGATGGATACTTATGCATGCTTGCATGTGTACATGTAGTCTAATGTGTCTTTAGTCCTTGACCCCTAGCAGGGTATCTTTCTTTCTCCACAGTTCATACATGCCACCTTTTGGTGGTGGTGGTTGTAAACTGTGCAACTAGATGCCAAGAACAAAGCATATGCATGCATCAAGGCACATGGCACCCACTGATGGATGCATATATGCGTATATGTGTATGCATTTATCACAATTAATGTATATATGCAGCAGAGGCTTAACAGATTGGTGCACTCTTCCTACATATATATATCCAGGACAAACACAAACAAAATTGTTTTGCAGCCTGGTACGTACATGGAAAGGACTTTCGGGTTGTGATCTAGTGGAAGGGGGGGCGATGAAGGAATTCAACTCATCAAATATGTATCCGTGCCAATGTAAAAACTAACGCGCTATAGCAAAATAGCGCCGGCTTTAAGCATTGCTATATCGCTCTATATCATGCTATTAGCGAGATTTTATACACTAATTTATTTAGTGAGACAATTCTCGTAACGCTATAGCGTGCTTTTTTTTTTCCCGTGATCCGTGCATGTGATGATGCAGAGCCGATCATCCTTGCATTGTGCAGACGCAGTAGTTAGCAGCCAACAACAGTGGGACATAAAGCCTGGAAAAAAGGGCCTAAAGTGTAGAGGATATTTTTTGTGAGTGGTGCAGCGGAAATGAGGCAGCTGGATTATTCTCCAGCACGAGTATACTGCATCCATTATTAGTTAATAAGAAGACGAATGGTTCAGATAGGCAGCCAGCAACAGACGGGAACAGGGGGCATCAATTCCGTAACTTAATTATGAGCCTATGTTAATTAATTGTGTTCGTGCGACCTTTGCTTTTGGCAAGGCATACAATGTGCTTACTGAGATATAATGGTGGTAGGGTAATGCCCAGTAGATCGTGTACTTGTAATCCGCACTTCTCTTCCGTTGGCCCAAATGCCACTGTGTGGGCAAGTCACCACCTGGACCCCTCCATCAACCCTCTCCTCACGCCTTCATTTCTTTCCATATTTATCTTAACTTATTGCATGATTAGCTAATCATCTCTTGTTCACACATATGCAAGGAGGTAGACATGCATCATCAGTTAACAGCATGCCAACTTAAGTGGCATCCACTCAGTTATGCTACAAACGGTTATAAGAAATCCTAGATAATTAATATGGTAGCATTGGGACAAAATCAGTTTGACATGCCAAAAGATTATGATTAGAAATTCGACTCGCAAAAGGAAAAAGGCAAAATAATTCCCTAGCGAATCACATATTCATGAAGCAGTTCTTCAATATTATCCCAGACACAAATCATGAATATAATGAAAATGAACACTTTATTATTGTCTCTAAGCATAATTTCAACACACAAACCATTGGCGTTCAACCGCCTAATTAAGACAAGAAACTTTCACAACCAGCTGCAGCAAGAATCCACTTGTTTTCCTTTTTCTTTTCTGAGATGAATAAGAATCCACTTCTGATGGACGCTGGCAGTTTATAAAACTCGAAAGGAGAAAGCCCTAGATAGATACTTGTTGTCTTAAGCACCCACCCACCTTTGACGACCACATGTGGTCTGACAGGTGGTAAACCGACAGAAATATTGTTTTTAAACCGCCTGGTATGGCCTGTTGCCTTCGATCAACTTTCATAACCGTTGATATTTTGGGGAATAGTGCATTAGCTACTTCAGCGTTTTGTTTGGTTAGGAATAGTGTATTGTTAGCTACACCGGTCGCGTTCGTGTACGAGTAGCTCAGTGTAGGTGCGTGGCGGCAATATTCCCTGCTCAATGAGGTACACGGGAATAAAGCGAGGATCGTATTCTGCACAGCATGCATGCATCGAAAGGGTAATATGTACCTTGCCGAATCGACACGTCAACAGCAGCCCACGTGCCTCAGTCCGCCGAAGCAAAGCAAAGCACAAACTCACTCCGCCGAGCATCTACACCCGGACCCTCCGTATCCTTTCAATGAATGTGGGCGGACGGCCTGGTTATTGTCTGAATAGGAGAGGGGGGAAAAAGATGACCCAACGAACCTTTCATTTTGTCATGTGTGTCCGGATGACCGCAAACCTCCTAGGGCATGTTTGGTTGTCCGCATTACCTCCAATCAGGCCGAGTTGGACCAAAAAAAACGTGTTTGATTGCATACGGATGGGCTGGCCTGCATCAGCACGAACATTAAAGCAATCCAGAGCCTGGCTCGCTGGAAACCCTCAAATCGGCAGTTTCTAGCGAGCCAGGCTGGGTGCTACGCAAAAGGGATGCAAGGCAAAATCGAGTGGAGATGACGGAAGATGGAAACCGGCAGAGGCGGGATAGCGCCAAATCTAGCTTCACCGCCCCATTTACTTGGCCACCACTAGCTCTAGGACAAGGACTTCCTCTATTCTTAGCACCAGCGGCGGCGGCGACTCAGATCTGCGCAAGCGGCGGTGGCGGATGCGGCAGCAGCACTCTCCGGTAGCGGGAGCAGCTTCTTCCCTTCCTCTTGTGCACCGTCTGGTCCTCCTCGGCTCAGCCATGCCCCCCCCCCTTCGTCGTCGTCTTCGAATCCGATAAGCAACATGGAACACCCCTCCCCCTATGTTAGGTCAGTTGTTAGACCGTTAGGCAAGGTGTAAGATCAATTTCCTCATTGCTCAATGCACCCTCGATGTGGACTAGGTTATGAACGCACTGATGAAGCTGGTAGTTCAGGCAGCAACACTGATAGCTGTGATTCACGCATGGCTCATGTTGATCCAAAAGAGAGTTGTTCGTCGTGGTGATAAGCCTGTCATTCATTATGGTCCAATGTTAATCTGGAATCAGGAGGGGATGTCGAGTTTGAACTACATCTACAACTACAATGACACAGAGGCTATCTGGATGCTTCAAATGGAAAGAACACCTTTCGTCAGCCTTGTGCAGACCTTCAGGAGCAGGTGCTGTTACAAGATAGCATCCACGCCAGTGTGGAAGAGCAAGTAGTCATGTTCCTCCATGTTGTTGATCATAACCAGAGGTTCAGGGTTATGCACAACACGTTCAGGAGGTCAATGGAGACCATTTCTAGGCACTTCAGGCAAGTGTTGCATGTTGTTTGGGAACTCAGAGGAGAGATGCTCAAGTCACCAACCGGCCGGACTCCTAACAAGATTCACACTAGACCAAGATGGTATCCATACTTCAAGGTGAGCACTGACAGTATGTAGTTCATGCCTTCATATGGTTGTATTGTTCTGCTATAGTCATAACACCATCTTGTAATGCAATTTTAAGATTTCATTGGGGCAATAGATGGTACTCATGTCACTGCCAAAGTGCCGAGGTCACAATCTGCAGCATACATGGGTAGAAAGCACTACACAAGCCAGAATGTGCTTGCTGCTGTTGACTTCGATCTGAAGTTCACATATGTGTTGGCTGGCTGGGAAGGATCAGCACATGATGCTAACATTCTCAGTGAGAGCATGAGTCATCCTGATGGCATCTATATCCCCGATGGAAAGTTCTACTTAGGAGATGCTGGCTATGCATGTTGTCCAGATGTTCTTCCACGCTTCAAGATAACCAGATACCATCTCAACGAGTTCGCTGGTCGGACTATCCTAGGACTCCACACGAACTATTTAATCTCAGACATTCCAGCCTTAGAGTTACCATTGAGAGGCCATTTGGAGCTCAGAAGAACAGGTTTAAGATCCTGGATTAGAAACCATTCCACACTTTCCCCACCCAGGTTAAGCTTGTTCTTGCTTGTCGCATTCTACATATAACTGGATATGGCAATGGGGTTGTGATGAACTGGTGCCTGAGGAGGAAGATGTGACGTCTAATGATGTTGTCAGCTCTAGCCATGGTGTGGAGGCATTTGACAACGAAGCCTGGAGAACAAAAGTATGGAGTGGGAATAGGGAATGTGGGATAATAGAGGCCAGACAAGGATCTGAAGAAGAAGAAGGAAAAGAGCAAGAGTAGCAGCAGAAGAGAAGAAGCAACAGCAGATGAGGAGAAGAAGAAGAAGAGGAAGCCAAAGAAGAAAGAACCAGAAGCAACAGAATAAGAAGAGGATGAGGATGGACTTGCCACTCATTCGGTATCAATGATCTTTTCCCTATTGAACCATTTGACTGTTATATTTGTACTAATATTTGTTAGTAGCTAGGGTGAACTGCGATTTGTTTCCTAGCTAGGCACGAACTATGTTGAGACCATGTGTGGTAAGGACATCACTAGTGAGAAGTGGTGGCAGCACCTGATGCAGTTTGCAACCAAACAATGTGTGGTTTTTGCACCTACTGCATCGCTGTCAACCAAACGGCGGGTCAATATTAGTTCCCTCATGCAGCCAGCCTAGATGCGGGCTACCAAACTATGTGCAATCGATGGTTTTTGGGCAGTTTTACCTCAGCCATGCCCATCAGAGAAACACGTGCAATGCAAGCAAAATTGCTGCAGACAACCAAACACGCCAGTATCCAGTGGAGAGGATATAAGAGCTCGGGGCCCGGTGATACGTCCATTTTGCATCAAGTTTTCCTACTGTTATTTATAATGTTTTTTATGCATAATAATGCTTTTGGGAGTAACTCTAATGCCTTTTCTCTCATAATATGCAAAGTTTACACAAAGAGGGAGAATAACGGCAGCTGGAATTCTGGACCTGGAAAAGCTACGTCAGTTACCTATTCTGTACATCTCCAAATAAGCTGAAACTTCACGGAGATTTTTTATGGAATATTTAAGAAATATTGGACCAAATAACTACCAGAGGGGCCCACCAGGTGGGCACAACCAACCTGGGCGCGCCAGGGAGCCCAGGCGCGCCATGGTGGCTTGTGCCCTCCTCGGCCCACCTCCGATGCCCCTCTTCTGGTACATAAGTCATTTTGACCTAGATAAAATAATGGGAGGACTTTTGGGACGAAACGCCGCCGTCTCGAGGCGGAACTTGGGCAGGAGCACTTTTGCCCTCCGGCGGAGCGATTCCGTCGAGGGAAGTTCCCTCCCGGAGGGGGGAAATCATCGTCATCGCTATCTCCATCAACATCTTCAACAGGACCATCTCCTCTCAAACCCTAGTTCATCTCGTGTACCATAACCTTAGATTGGTGCTTGTGGGTGACTACTAGTGTTGATTACATCTTGTAGTTGATTACGGTATGGTTTATTTGGTGGAATCTTATATGTTCAGATCCATTATGCTATTTAATACTCCTCTGATCTTGAGCATGATTATTATTTGTGAGTAGTTACTTTTGTTCTTGAGGTCACGGGAGAAGTCATGTTGCAAGTAATCATGTCAACTTGACATGTGTTTGATATTTTGATGATATGTATGTTGTGATTCCCTTAGTGGTGTCATGTGAACGTCGACTACATGACACTTCACCATATTTGGGCCTAAGGGAATGCATTATGGAGTACTTATTAGATGATGGGTTGCTAGAGTGACAGAAGCTTAAACCCTAGTTTATGCGCTACTTCGTAAGGGACCGATTTGGATCCAAAAGATTAATGCTATGGTTAGATTTTATCTTAATACTTTTCTCGTAGTCGCGGATGCTTGCGAGGGGGTTAATCATAAGTAGGAGGTTTTTTCAAGTAAGAACAACACCTAAGCACCGATCCACCCACATATCAAATTATCAAAGTAGCGAACATGAATCAAGCCAACATGATGAAAGTGATATGATGAAATTCCAGTGTACCCTTGATACGTCTCCAACGTATCTATAATTTATGAAGTATTCATGCTAATATATTATCATTCTTGGATGTTTTACAATCATTTTATAGCAACTTTATATCATTTTTTGGGAATAAACTATTGACCCAGTGCCCAGTGCCAGTTGCTATTTTTTGCTTGTTTTTTACATCGCATGAAATCAATATCAAACGGAGTCCAAACACCGCGAAACTTTTTGGAGAATTTTTATGGACCAGAACACCCAGGATGGGCCAGAGCAGCACCTGGGGGGTGCCCCGAGGGGGGCACAACCCACCAGGGCGCGCCTGGGCCCCCTGGCGAACCCAGGTGGGTTGTGCCCACCTCGGTGGCCTCCCGCACCCCCTCTTCGCCCTATAAATTCACAAATATTCCAAAACCCTTCGGGGTTAACCTAGATCGGAAGTTTCACCGCTGCAAGTCTCTGTAGCCACCGAAAACCAATCGGGAGCCCGTTCCGGCACCTTACCGGAGGGGGAAATCATCACCGGTGGCCATCTTCATCATCCCGGCGGCCACCACGATGAGGAGGGAGTAGTCCACCCTCGGGGCTGAGGGTTTGTACCAGTAGCTTCATGTTTAATCTCTCTCTCTCGTGATCTTGAGATGTCACGATCTTGATATATAATGGGATTTGCTAACATACATGGATCATATGATGTTTATCCCCTCTCTACTCTTGTTATGATGAATTGAATCTTTACTCTTTGAAGTTTTGTCTTGTCGGATTGAATATTCAGATTTGAGAATACATGATGTATGTCTTGCGGTATGAATACTTGAGGTGACAATGGGGTATCATATTGATTCACTTGATGTATGTTATGGCACTCAACTTGCGGATTCCCGCGGTGACATTGGGGTAATCTATGCATAGGGGTTGATGCACGTTTTTATTATCTTTTCTTCGATAGAATCTTTGGGGTCCCCTTGTAGTTCTTTGTGTGGATTGAATATTATGATCATGAAGTTGTTTGATGCATATCGTAGAATTAACTCACGGATACTCGTGGTGACATTGGAGTATCTAGGCGACATTAGAGTTGGTTGATGTGTGTCATATGGTGTTGTTTTAGTACGAACTCTTGATTAGATCGATGGAAAGAATAGCTTGTGTTATTTTAGTACGAACTCTAGAATAGATTGATCTGAAAGAAGAGCTTTGAGGTGGTTTCGTACCCTACAAACAATTTCTATCTTTTGTTCTCTGCTAATAGGAACTCGGGAGTGATTCTTTATTGCACTTTGAGGGATAATCATATGATCCAACTATGTTAGCATTGTTGAGAGATTGCACTAGCGAAAGTACGGAACCTAGGCCTCATTTTCAAGAATTGCAATACCGTTTTTGTGCCCATTTACTATTTGCTACCTTGCTGTTTTTATTTATTTAGATTGTAAAAATATATTTCTACCATCCATATTACACTTTTATCACCATCTCTTCGCCGAACTAGTGCACCTATACAATTTGCCATTGTATTGGGTGTGTTGGGGACACAAGAGATTTCTTGTTTTTGGTTGCAGGGTTGCTTGAGAGAGACCATCTTCATCCTACACCTCCCACGGATTGATAAACCTTAGGTCGTCCACTTGAGGGAAAATTGCTACTGTCCAACAAAACTCTGCGCTTGAAGGCCCAACACGAGTCTACAATAATAAAGTTGCGTAGTAGACATCAAGCTCTTTTCTGGCGCCGTTGCCGGGGAGGTGAGTGCTTGAAGGTATATCTTTAGATCTTGCAATAGAATCTTTTTGTTTCTTGTTTTATCACTAGTTTGCATTACTAAGGAAAACCTTATACACAACATCTTAGCAGTAGCGCTGGACAAAACAGGGCGCTACTGCTACTTAGTAGTAGCGTTTTTAAATAAACCGCGCTACTGCTACTACTTTAGCAGTACCGCGTTCGGCGAAACCGCGCTGCTGCTATATTTGTACTAGGCGCAGATGGCTAGCCCCACTTAGCAGTAGCGCGTACCACTGACCAGCGCTACTTCTACGGCCCGTAGCAGTAGCGCGTTTCTCTAAAACGTGCTACTACTTACTTACCTTATCCTGGAGCGGTTCACCCTCTCACACTCACTCCCTCTCACTCGCTCTCGCCCGCGCCGAACCCGTACGTCGTCCGCCACCGCCGCGCGGCTCCTCGCCGAGGTACTCCCTCCTCCCTCCTCCCTCCTCCTCCTCCGGCTGCCCTCCTCCCACCGCCCCTCTCCCTCCTCCTCCTCCGTCCGCCCCCTCCCTCCTCCTCCCCCGGCCGCCCCCTCCCCCTCCTCCCCCCGCCCCTCCCTCCTCCGATCCCACCGGCCTCCTCCCCCTCCTCCTCTCTCCTTCCTCCTCCCTTCCCCTCCTCCCTCCATCTCTTTTTTTTTTCAGTTTTTCACTGTAGTTTTTTACTATTGTATAATGTAGTTTTTTTTACTGTTTTTAGTAAGTGTTTAAAATAATTAGTAAGTAAATTAATAAACTAGTTGAACTAGTTTAGTTTTAGTAAGAACTAGTTGAATTAATAGAACTAATGTATTTTTAGTAAGAAAATTAATATAACTAGTTGAACTAGTTTATTTTTAGAAAGAACTAGTTTATTTCTATTTATAGTAAGTTTATATTTAGTAAGAACTTGTTGAATTAATAGAACTAGTTGAACATGTCACATCTTTGTTATTTTTTAGTTTAAGCAATTATTCCCGCATCGACATCGACGATGCCTATCCCGCATCCTCGTCGTCGATACCCGTCGTTTGCTAGGGTTTTACTTGTATTAGTGATGTTATATATATGATACTATTCGGGATGTATTAGTGATAACTTATAGGTTTTTTTGTTTTTGCAGAAATCTAGGAGCCCCTCCATCATCCCCACCGTCGTCCCCGTCACCGACCCCCTCCGACCTCGAGGTGAGACTAGCAAAATCTCCATGTCAATATGAGTCCTATAAGATATGATGTAGATAAAAACATGTATATCTTGTGTTGCTCAAATAGGATATGTGGGTGCCCAAGTGGCCAGTCATGTTCAGGTTACACCTCCGAGTGGCCTATGTTTTGCTGGAGTGTAGATAAATTTCCGTTCCGGCAAATTTCAGGCGCTCGATATGTCCTGTTTTAGCAAAGGTCATGCCGGAATTTTCCATGAATTTTGGCATGACTTGTGCTAGAATATGTAGGAAATATCGAGTGGCCTGGATTTTCTAGAAAGATAATTAAACGATATTTCGGGTTGACATTAAGTCTGTCGAGGCCGAAGAATCCCGACTGTTGTCGTGGGGGTCATTTCTCCTTCTTCTCCAGGTGCTAGACAATTTGGTGTAATGCACTAGGGGAAGGACGAGTAACGACCATCACCGACGGTCGCAAATGTCAGAGAGGAATCAGTGAGGGAGAGTCTTCACCATATATGAGAGGATGAAGAATCCCAACTGTTGTCGTGGGGGTAGCTTCTCTTTCATGCCCGTGTGCTAGACAATTTGGTGTAATGCACTCGGGAACGAAAGGAGGAGCTACCATCACCGACGGTCGAATATATACACCACGTGAGCTAAGAGTTTTCAAGAAAAGACTCGACAGACTCATAGTCAACCCATGATGAATAGTAATGTTCTAATTTAGTTTTTGTGTACATATATTTAATTATACAAGTTTAATCTTTGAATTACGAACATAGGAAATGTCGTACTCGGACGACGAAAGTCTCCCGGGGGAGTGCGACTGGTGCCATGACGACCGAGGTATGTGCGACACGTTCCTTCACCTGGACGAAGATCGGCGCTTCAGTATTAAGCTCGAGGAGACCTTCGATGTTGAAACGGTATGCAACGACAAGTGTTTTTTTTCGTAATTAAGCACGACTTCAACTATTTCAACGTGTAATTTTCATCTTTTAAAATTCGACTAGCTTATCCCATGCTATGCAAGACGCTATGTCTTGGAGAGGATGGGTTTTGAAAACCATGAAACTATGGAAACAAAGAAAATTCACCTAAGGACCCATCATGGTATGGATTTTGATGTAAATCTGTACAATTCTGAGAGCGTAACCCATTTTGGTTGCAAGAATTGGGAAGCACTTTGCGATATGTATGGTTTTTATGAGGGTATGCTTGTCACCATGGATCTTGGTGATCCTGACACCGCCGAAGACAATTTGGACATTTGGGTCCTTGTTGATACACTTCCAGTTCTTCCCCTATGTGAGCTTCTCAAACATAGTTATTAAGTAATTTATATTGTTTATTTCAAAATAGTTGACAGCTTATTTCCATTGATAGCTTACTTTCATTCTTCAAAGAATGTGCGGAAGATGGTAGACAGAACTAACTACACCGATGGCTCTGAGTTAACTTATTAGGAGAAAAGTCATCTGGTCGCATATTGTACTGATCTTGAGAATTACAATGCATTTTATCGAACTCCTCCAAATTATGGTCAATACGTGCCACTAGTGCACGTGTTGAACCACGATAACTTCCATGGAGATATCCTGGTAAGATTTTTTACTATTACGACATCCGTGCATCTTTTGCATACTTCTAAAACTGAACTACATTGCTAACTACGAAGTTATTACTATGTTTTTCAACAGAAAACCCTGATGGATTGTGTGCCTCATTTGATGTATCAGAATGGTCACCTTGATGTTTTGAACATACAGCCAGGTCGTCCTACGAATCTCACCTGTCCATACCGGATTTCTAAAACCGGTGAACACATGATAATCAAAGAATGGAAAAAAATGTATGGACAGTCGTAAGGAGGTTCTTGCAACATTGTGCGAAAGGCAAGAATTGGAGACATGATAATCTCCATTCTCCATAATGGAGAGTCAGGGGCTATCCTGTCTTATGCTATTTTACCTAAGATAATATAGTAGGTCCTAAGAGAATGTAATAGGTCCTATGAGGTACAATATGTTTATGAGAGTTGATGATGATGAGTAGTTGTGATTATGTCTAGTGACCAACTTGTATGTGATGTCTCATTGATGAAAACGATGATCATGAGGAGGTGTTATATGACAATGATGTATTATGATGATAAGCTGTTAATGATATGATGATGATGATGATGATGATGATGATATATTATATCATTGGGAGAAAGAACCGTGGATTAGTTTCAAGTGGATGTCCATCCACTTGAAACTAGTCCACTGTTCTTTCTCCCAGTGATGTAATAACTCGTTATGATGTAAAATCATTCTCTAAATTGTTGCGGTATGAAAACTTGTATAAAGGTGTATGAATACAACATGAAATAAAAAAGAAATACGGAATAATAGTAGTAGCGCGTGCTAGGAGAAGCGCTACTACTAATTACCAGTAGCGCTCATAGTACAAAGCGCTGCTACTAAGTTGATATAGCAATAGCGTGGTCCAATCCATGCTACTGCTAACCTTTAGCTGTAGCGCCTTACTAGTAGCACTGCACCCCGCGCTACTGATAGGCTTTAAACACGCGCTACTGCTAGGGTTTTCCCTAGTAGTGTTGGTTTATAAAAAGAAAACTACAAAAAAAATGGAATTGAGACTGCATCATATTATTGATCATCTTTATAATATCTTTCTTGAAAATGATGGTTCGGAAAATTGTGCTCAGTTGTTAGAAGAAGAAGTCAATAAAATGTTTGGCACAAAATATCTGAATGATGAGCATGATTGCAATGTTGTTGGTATGAATTCTTTGAATATCCATGATGCTAATGATATGCAAAGCTACAAGCTTGGGGATGCTATGTTTGATTAAGATGATATTTTTAGTCCCGTAAGTTTTGATGAGAAAATTTATTATGATGATAGCATGCCTCCTATTTACGATGATTACATTGATGAAAGTGGCTTTGGAAGAGTGTCAACTCTAGGTAGTAGTGATCCCACTATTTTGCAGGGTGTTGAATCTTATTACAATATTGATGAAAGTGGACTTGGAGAGGTCAAGTGATACATCCACTATTCTGGAAGAGGTTTCAATTGACTATGACAATCACTACAAAAAAATACACTTCCGTGATGATACGTGTCTGTCACAGTAGGTCGCGTTTTTTGTCATGCATGTACATCCATGACAAATTTATGATAGAATCAAGATAGTCATACATGTGCTGTCGTAGAAGTGTTCCATGACATTACCAAAATTATCATCACGGAAGTGTCCACTTCCATGACTATAAATCGCGCGTAACAGAAGTGCTTTCGTCAAGGGTGACCGACACGTGGCATCCACCGTAACGGAACGCCGTTAAGCTATCGGGTCCGGTTTTGGATCCGATAACCCATTAACAACCCCGACCAATGGGGATTTTCCATGTGTAAAATCATCATTGGCTGGAGGAAACACGTGTCGGCTCACCGTTGGGACAGATGTCATCCACTCATTGGACCCAAAGCGCCTATGATACGTCGACACGTGGCACGGCCCAACAGAGGCCCATTCCTGTGAAAAGGACGGCCCGTTTGACTTGGTCAAAAGGTGGCGGGCCGGCCCACGGCAAGCCTGTTAACGGTCTGTTCGCATATAGCCCATTTACAGCCCGCTAACCCAGGGCCCGTTTACGACCTATCCGAATTAGGCCCAGTAGCGTCATCTGGGCCGTCCAATATAATTCCAGCCCGTTTTAACTTCCGGCCCATGTATGGCCCATGACGTCTTTTGGCCCATCTGTGGCCCTTAGTAACCCTCGGCCCGTGGTAAAACTGGCCCGTGATGAACAGTGTATAACTTTATACCCATTAACGGCCCATTATACCGTTGGGCCGTTTCCAGCCCATGTTATCTTTCGGCCTTCTCAGGGCCCATTTATTCTTGGGCTCATTTCCAGCATTCGTTTACTTACGCCCCGTTACAGGCCTTTTCTGCTTGTGGGCCAAATTCAGCCCGTGGATACAGTCGGCCCTTTTGTGGCCCGTTAATCTGTTGGGCCATTTTCATAGCATCATCAAATACGGCCGTTTAACGACCCATTATGGTTAGCCCATAAAATGTACGATTTCCACTCTAGCCCATTTACGGCCCCTTATACGGCCCGTACAAGGCCCATAGATGAGACGGCCCGTAGAAGGCCCATTGACCCGACGGCCCATAGAAGGCCCATTGACACGACGGCCCATAGAAGGCCCATGGATCTGCTGGCCCATGGAAGGCCCATGGATCCGACATCCGATAGAAGGCCCACGGATCCGACAGCCCATAGAAAGCCCACGAATCCAACGGCCACAAAAGGCCAGGGATCGTCGGTCCCGTAGATGGCCCATGGAACGTACGGCCTGTGGAGGGGCATGGTCACTACAACGTTTGGGCGAGTTGGCCCCCGTTTGAACGATATACCATATTCAAAGAATTATCCTACTCTATACTATCACCTCTAACAAACATACACTATACAATAAAGAGACTAAGGCATAGAAACGTAGAATAATCCTACACTATACAATAAAGAAATTACAGCCGATTATACCCACTGGGCATTATGGTTCGGCACCAGTGATAATTAAGCATACACAAACAACAAATTACATACACTGGGCAAATACAGCTCATACATCATGGACGCGCATCAACATAACTTACCATTTGAACTATAATCTCTTCCGAAAATAGGATTGGCCGGATTTAGATAGCAGAAATTTCAGTCTGCAAAATCTCCAATTCCTTCGTTGTTACCTCAGTGTCTTGTTTCATTTTTTTGACTACTGCATCTAATACCTGCATGTCCAGTCTCAACTTGTTGATTGTACGTTCAGAATCATGTACACGTTGTCTTGCCACCTCTAGTTGATGCTCGAGAACATCAGCACATTCCAATTCCAATCAATAATCATTCGGTAATGGCCATGCCGCACTGCTCACAGATCTTTGTGTTGATGTGACTTCATCCTGAAATGTTTCTGTAAGTACACATGATTAGGGCAAAAATATAGTTACAACAGTGAAGCGAGCAAGACAGACTATTTTGTACATGGAAAAACAGGACTAAAAATAATGTTACACGTCATGAAGCATAAGCAGGTGATATTTTAAAAATTATAAAAAAGGTAGTCTGTGCAGCCTGCATACAAAAATCTCTCTTAGCTCACCAGAGGAGCATGATGTTGGGGCCCAATCCAAAACACAGACAAGTTACAAATTTAGACAGCACGTTGCGTAGAAGTAAGCAAGCAGTTGGCCATTCTGTAGCTCAATTAAAGTCTTAGGGATCATAATGAACAGCAGAGGATTTCATACAAACATACTACAACAAGCAAAACTATGCAATCATTAGCCTAGTATAAACTAGATTGTGAGCCTCATTCAATAATAGTTGGTTAATAGACTTCAAAGCTTCAGGCACACTTTAGCAGAGTAATTAAATGGTAAGGCCTTTAATTATGTCAACTAATAGTTATACAAGTACCCAACATTAGGCATCATTCTTTGGGCATCTCATTAACTGAGGACAAATAAAGCAATTGAAAAGAGCAAATTAACTATGCCTGAAACAAACAAGGAATTGAACTGTTGAGTTGGATACAGTGACTTACCTTAATAGGTTGAAGAGGCTCAGCGCAGCTCCTACTTCTCTTGCAAGGCTCCTTCCTAACATCTTGTACTTGGAAATCCTCAATCTTATCTTCATTGCACCCCCTCTGCAAGGTGACACAAACTAGTTACTCATCTCCTTGGAAGATAAATATGCATACTTTCCAGTCTGTGAACACAAAAGGATGAGATTATAAAAAAACAACACCACATAATGAAACATGCTGCATCTCTTGCACTTGCACACAATGAAATGAGAATTTACTATGTGTGCACTATGTAAAAACTAGGCATACCTTCGAACTGGATCTCCAGGTACTCTTGGAGAGCCTACTTTAGTGTACAGCCAAACCTTTATGTCACCTATGAGTTAGAAAAGGCCCCACTACATCAGCCCTTAGTGTTTAAATCATTGACAAGCTCTGTTAGAGTGTTAGGTCAAGAACAACAAGTAATCAAAGCAAACAGTCCTTGTATGGTTGGCTGATGCAAACAAGCAATTGAACAGATGTGTGAGCAAATCTTACATATCAAGAAAGGAAGAAAAGAAGGAGGCTTAAAGACCATCACTTGACTGACCAGATTTAAGGGGCATTTAAACATCATGTGCAACGTATGAACTAACATAAACATTGCATATTCCAGATTCTACAATGGAATGCACATGTATTAGGTTATGCCATGTATGATGATGCCTAAATGTACAGTATAGTAGGCAGGAGTGATTCATCATTGCACGCACAATTGAATTGCAGGTTAAGGGCCAGTTCTATTCCGCCTTTTCAGGGCTTATTGTCAAGATAAGCCATAAAAGATGTAAAGAAGTCATTTTTGAGTTATGGGCTTGGGCTTAACTAGTTTCGCTTTGGAGGGGGGTGTTTCGGGTAGAACCTCACTAAAAATTGAAGGGAAGGGGAATAGTGAAATGACTCTGCTGTATGCCTATATTACACTCAAAATCCAACTGGTGACGCCCGCGTCACACCTCACCCTCAAGTAAAAACAAACACGCAAGTGTTCATTGCCCTGCCCGCTTGCATATCCTCTCCCCTTTCCCTCTACCTCGATCCCCTGCCTGCAGCACTAGGGTTCCTCCAGCAAGCCGTCGCCACTGTTCCCATCTTGCCTGGTCCTTGACGATGCTCTGTCCAGATAGGCTACATGGCCGGCGGGTAGGGGCAAATCTCCCTGGCTGCTCCTCCCTCTGGTGCCGCCCCTCATTCTCATGGTCTCCAGTAGCTGCTCCACTATGGTTCGTCCAACGCACTACTCCGGCAGGCGCTGCACAACTACGGCTGATGCCACACTACGACAGAAGGCACCTTATTCCCCCTCCCCACCTCCCAGGCCGTGGCCTTGAGGTGCTGTTGAAAGATGAGCTCATCCAACAAGGTGAGGATCTCCTCTGATTTTTTGTCAAATTTTCATTCTGATCCACTATACGATGAATTGCTATGAGCTGCTTCTGCTGCTGCTATATGATGCATTGCTATGAGCTGCTTCTGCTCCTGCTATATGATGAATTGCTATGAGCTGCTGCTGCTATATGATGAATTGCTATGAGCTGTTGCTGCTATATGATGAATTGCTATGAGCTGCTGCTGCTGCTATATGATGAGTTGCTATAAGCTGCTCCTGCTGCTGCTGTATGATGAATTGCTATGAGCTGCTCCTGCTGATGCTATATGATGAATTGCTATGAGCTGCTCCTGCTGCTGCTATATGATGAATGGCTATGAGCTGCTCCGGCTGCTGCTATATGATGAATTGCTATGAGCTGCTGCTGGTATATGATGAATTGCACACTGCTGCTGTATGATGAGTTGCTATGAGCTGCTGCTGCTATATGATGCTTTCAGGTGGTGCTACTATATGATAATAACCAGCCACTTGGACCATCGAATTTCAATAAATAATTGTTCTTCATTTAAATGTGGGTCATGCGTTTTTCGTTTAAATTAGGCAATGGGATCTCTATGGAAAACATTGACCAAAGTAATTGTGCCAAGTAGATGGTATCTTTGTATTTGCATTTTGAGCAAATAGTGATGGTCTGTTTTCCTATCATATTAATTACTGCACTGGGTTCAATTTGTGATGTTTGCAAGTCAAATTAATTTTCATATGGGCAGCAAATGAAAAAATATAATGCAATCTAGACTTTTCACTTATCATACCAAAGATAAGCTGAAAACGCAATGAAAAGAACTGGTTGGCTTATTACATGGAGCTTATATTCACAGGTGCTTATTTTCTTAGGATAACTCGTAATAACTGTCCCTAAGAAACTTGGCCAATAGAACAGACATACAAATAACATGTCACGATGATTTCAATGGAGGAGTGATGTACCATAGCACACTGTATAGGCTCACCGCTGGCTCTCCTTTTTTTGCGATGTTCCATGAAATTGCCACATACATCTTGTACTTTTTCATTGTGTAACCCAATCTGCAAGTTGGCACGGCTAATTTCAGACATCTCTACATGATAATACATTGCATATCCCTTGCGCATATTTAAACCACCAATTAATGATTGTGTGCGTAGCATAAACTAGCCATGACTCTGTGTGCTGGACTAGCAGGCACTCTAAGGGAGCCTAATGTAGTGTACTGGAATTCCTACATGCCACCTACGATTTTGTGTAATGTAATGCCTCTGTTCCTAAATATATGTCTATGTAGAGATTCCAGTATGGACCACATACAGATGTATATAGATGCATTTTCGAGTGTAGATTCACTCATTTTGCTCTGTATGTAGCCTATATTGGAATCTCTAGAAAGACTTATATTTAGGAACGGAGGTACGAGGTAGTATCATGTATGACATCTACATATCTAATTTAGCAGCCAGTAGTAGAAATCATTGTCTGCACAAAGGGATTACTGGTCGAAAATCCTAGCAAAGCACGCTGGCAGGCACAGAACAATACAAGAGAGAGAGACACGCTTACAAGATCATAGCAATGCTTCGGTCCAGGATCTTGGTTGGCCAAGCTGTTAGATCCAGAAGAAACATCGTCCTTGTAGTTTTTGCCAGCTGCATAACAGGTAAAAGCGACCTGTTAGTATATTTGAAGTACATCGGGCAGGTGATGCTGGCCGGGTTTAAAGGTGACAAGTATCTAGGCCATGGCGGGTGCTTGGCATCTTGCCAGACGGTGGGAATCAGGTTAGAAACGTCAAGGGTGATGACGCTGCGCTGGCTGTCGGGGTCCGGTAAGGAGATCTAGAACCGTCGAGTAGGGTGTTTGTGGAGCGACTCCGGTAGGGTGGACTATGGTGTGGGCGAAGCGGATCTGTGGTCGTGGACGAGGGCGTAGGTGAAGCTGCTCCGGTGGTTGGGTTAAGGATGGTGTCGATGATGCGGATCTGCGGCCGTGGACGGGGCGTCAGAAGCTACTCCGGTAGGTTGGATGAGGGTGCGAGGAAGCGGATCTGAGGCCGTGGACTTGTGAGTTGGCAAAGCGGCCCCGGTAGGGTTGAAAATGGTATAGGCGAAGCTACTCCGGTGGGGTTGACGATGTTGTCGGCGAAGCGGCTCCGCTAGGGTTGAGGAAGGTGTCGGCGAAGAGGATCAGAGGCCGTCGACGGGGGCGTCGGTGGGGCGGCTCCGGGGGGGGGGGTGTGGACGAAGCGTCTCTGGTGGGGAGTACGAATGAGCCGCTGTAGATGCGCTGCGGTTGACGAGAGTACCGGCGAAGCAGATCCGGCGCCGTGGACAAGGCCGGCACTGAATGGGCTGTGGTACAGTGGTGGATGAGCAGTCTACTTGTTTCTAGGGCGGTGGGAGGGGTAGATGCGGCCGCAGAAGCAGATCCGGCGAGGTGGACGCCGCTGGCAGTGAATGGGCTCCGGTACGCCGGTGGATGAGCAGTCTAGGGTTTCAGGAGGGGAGGGAATAAAGGCCGATGAAGTACGGACGGCGTGATGTGAGATGCTCTGGTGCTGTGGAGTTAGTCGTTTTTGCGGGAGGGGGAGAGGAAATGGGGTGCCGTGTAGTGGGGGGAACCAGAAGTTACCAAAGCAGCCCCGACCTATTATGTAGATGAGGGCGGTATTGTAACTGTTGGTCTCCGTGCACCAAGGACAAAAGGGGAATTTCACATGCTAAAGACTAAGGTGGCGGAAATTTTAGAAGGAGCGGGAGATTTTGCCGCCCGCGGGATTGTTCGTATCCAGTTTACATTAATTTTGGACCATGCTAGCGGGAAGTTCATGCGAGAGTGTGTACACGGGGCACGCGTCAGCAGTTAATAACTGGTGTGTCCACCCCAGAAAAAAAGACAATAACGCGGGATGATCCGCCGATAACTTGGACGTTCACACGGGCGCGGCCAATAGTAAGGGTGTAGTGGCGCGTTCACAAAAAAGGGATCAAACGCTCAGCCTATGTATTTCTCATGTAAATAGATAATTTAGTGCAATTGGTTATTTACTTTAAACATAATGCATTGACGTGTTAGTGTAGAGGCGCACAAAAAGAAGTCCGCTACTTAAAAGTGTTACCTCATATGATTACATAGCCTCCATTTCATAAATTGCGTACCCGCTGAATTCATATATGAATATTACATATATTACTTCATAATAGAACCTTAAATCATCCAAGACTAATGATTTTGAATGCAAGAGTAACAATGGTGCATCTACATGATAGCTACATTGGTTGTTTGAAGAAACATCACTGTAACTTTGGCATGCACAAATGAAAAGGTTTATTTAAATAGAAAAAAATGTGATATGTGAGTGTCCAATCTTTATAGCGTTGAATTGATATTGTACCTTTGGCCACGATATGAAGTAGATATTGATTTATGTTCAAGCGATGCACGTCCACGATCGCTAGATAGTGTTACGTGAATGAATTGTGCAATCTCTCTCACATGCATACATATATCATTTCCATGTGGTCATCGGAATCACACACACGCACTTCGTGTATTTCTCTCCCTCCGTCAAGGTTAGAATTCATCTTTCTACCCCGTCCTACAAGTCTCTCACACAGAAACACACATGCTCTCTCTGTCGAACACGCCCACCCCTTTAATTCCGCCCACCCACAGCCACTAATGTTTCAAAGTATAATAATGTCTCTCACACATATGGCTAAGGTTAACTCGAGTTCCGGAACCATATGAATACATACAATGGGATTCCAACACAACACCTTTTGTTTTGAGATTTCGCTCTCTCTCTCTCCAACACATTGTTTCTCGCTTCATTTTTTCTGGCACTTGCATGCACACAATTTTGTTTATCTTCGTGATGCTTTAAGTATGCCTCGCACAAATGCTATCTACCTATCCCTTGATATAGCTAGATATGTGTCACACAAACTCCTTCTCCCTACTAGCAAGATGCCCATGCGTTGCACCGAACATCAAGATGCATTTGTATGAGTAGTTTATCTTGTGGGAGAAAAGGATGAACGAGGGAATGCCTTATTTGCAAATGCGGAGAGGGGTGTGGGTATCTTTTTGCAAAATTGCCACAGTTTCCTTCCTATCCGTCGGGTATAAATCGGATGGCCTATATTGCAGGATGGCAGGAACACGATCATCACAAACTCTGTTTTTTAATAAGAGTAGGGATATGTAAGTTTCACTGCCCCCCCCCCCCCGCCCCCGACACACACACCCACAGCCACACAACCACACACACACACACTTCCCAACACCGAAGGAGTAGGGTGACACCTCGATCTTGATACTAATCTATCGACTGGCTTCTCTCTCAAACACACACACACGCACACACACTACCCGACACCGAAGGAGTAGGGTGGCACCTCGATCTTGATAGTAATCTATCTACTCCTCGTTCAAACACACACACACACATACACACACACTCGCTAGTTGTGCCTCTGTGCCTACCACGCACATTCTCAATACGTCTTTCTCTCCCTCCCCCTCCCCCACCCCAACAATGACAGCAGAAGGGTGACAACTCCATCTGATCGTAATCTGGCAATTGGTTTCTCTCTCAAACATTGTATCTCTGTGCCTCGCTCAATAGCCCCCTCGATATGTAGACTTCTCGCGCACGCGCAGCTGTAGTGACGATGACGCTGAACCCAGTGTGCCTCGTTTTTACCGGCCTCATGTGATAGTTTTCACCCTGTTTTCTGTTAATTAACAAGGCAACCTTTTCTTTGTTACTACTAGTGAATCCGAAATCATTCGGGGCAGACATAAAATATATCACTTGAACCCAATTATCGCAGTAACTATTTTAAAAGAAACTAGCTAGATGCCCGTGCGTTGCACGGAAAATCAAGATGCATTTGTATGAGTAGTTTATCTTGTGAGAGAAAAGGATGAACGAGGGAAGGGCGTATTTGCAAACGTGGAGAGGGGTGTGGGTAAATTTTTGCAAAATTGCCATAGTTTTCTTCCTATCCGTTAGATATAAATCCGATGGCCTATATTGCAGGATGGCACGCACACCATCATCACCAAATCTGTTTTCTACTCCCTCCATTCCTAAATATTTGTCTTCTTAGAGATTTCAACAAGTGACTACATATGGAGCAAAATGAGTGAATCTACACTCTAAAATATGTCTACATACACATCCGTATGTGGTAGTCCATTTGAAATCTCAAAAAGACAAATATTTAGGAACGGATGGAGTATAAGAGTAGACATGGAGATATATCAGCAGCATGGTCTACAACAAAAATGTGCTGGACTGGTTAGCGCCGGATGCTCGCAACGCGATGACATGAGTTCAAATTCTGTCTTTAACTTTAGATTTTTATATTAATATTACTTATTTAATATATACTTCTTTCGCTACTGTACTGACAGTGGAACCCACAGAGTACTTAGAATACAAGATTAAGGATGGACTTGTTTCTTTTAACTTTCTGTACGAAGCTGTAGCCACCCTGCAAGTCACGTGTACACGGTACATGCAATTAACTTTTTATAGAGGGACAATCATACACGCAATTAACTCAAATGGATTGGATGTAACTCTATTATTTCCAGCATAAGAGCATCTCCAACGGCAGCCGGCAATCTCTAAAAAGTCAAATATTTAGGAACGGAGGGATTAATATATTAGGAGTGTATCAAAACAAGAGTGATTTCTTTCAAGTTTGTGAACAAGTACTACTATTGTACTACTTTGGATCCATCGCAACGCACGGGCACATTGCTAGTAAAAGGAAAAGGCCTGCCGCGTTCGCGTCGCACTCCCCCCCCCCCCCCCACACGCCTGGGAATCGGGAGTACTCCACGGCCCATCCGGCACGACACATAGCTTAGGGAAGGCGTGTTGCCTAGCATTTTCACTTTCATGTGGGACCGCCATTGAGCAAACCGACTATTGGCAAACCGCACCCCGTCCGCCGCCGGGTTGGAAAACAGAAACGAGGGGAAGATCTAGCTGTAGCACGGAAGCCAAGAAATTTGGTGTCAGATGGGGCTCGTTGATAGAGTAGGAGCATTCCATACTACTCTGCTCCTACTAGTACCAAGTTTGTACTATACAACTAGTACTACCACTATACAACTAGTAGGTACGTGCACGGCACAACATCATAGGAACAAAAAACGAGAAGATCTTGTTTTGGGTGATTTATCTTTTTTTGTCAACGTAGTATGAATAATATGATGTGGGGGGCACCCATGAAGCTTATGTGGCTTGGTTGCATGGCTATGAAAGGTTAGAGAAAAATAAATAGATAATGTGTTTAGAGTGCACTCCACTAAACAAATATACTTTGGATCCATTGCAACAGGCCGACACATCTATATCTATAGCCCCTATATAGTGTGTGAATAACTTTGAAAGTTGGTCGTTGGATGAAGCCAATCCGACGGTACAAAGATGGCAAATCCGAGCACTACTGGCCGTTGGATATCACCTACATTCCACCAGATTCTGCCACATGTAGAATCTAGAAGACTCCATGGTTGAACTTCATTCATGACTAACTTTGCCACAACTAAGCTTAGGCAAAGTGTGTCTGAAACAAAAAATGTGGCTAACAAAATGGCCACCACAAGTGTGGCAAGATTTGGCAAGAATTTGAGTCTATGACATGTGGACCATGTAGCTAGAAAAGTGTGCAAGCCACAAGTGTAGCAATGAACCAAACACATGCCTGGTGTGTTTGGTAGGGTGTATGAAGGGTGCATGATCCCAAGAGTTCCCTTGTCGACCCATTTTTGGGTGTTTGGTAGAGTGTATGGAGGGTGCATGGGTCCACACTAGATTAGCACAAATACACTAGAAGCATGCATGAAGAGAGCATACATGAAGAGGGGTGTTGAGTTGAGCATGCATGAAGAGGGAACAACTATGTTGAGACGAGAACGCAACCAAACACACTTGTGGCACGCCTAAGCTTAGGCGTGGCAACCTTAGGCTGCAAACCAAACCATAACTTTGAAAGTTGGTCGTTGGATGAAGCCAATCCGATGGTACAAAGATGGCAAATCCGAGCACTACTGGCCGTTGGATATCATCTACATTCCACCAGATTCCGCCACATGTAGAATCTAGAAGACTCCATGGTTGAACTTCATTCATGACTAACTTTGCCACAACTAAGCTTAGGCAAAGTGTGTCTGCCACAAAAAATGTGGCTAACAAAATGGCCACCACAAGTGTGGCAAGATTTGGCAAGAAGTTGAGTCCATGACATGTGGACCATGTAGGTAGAAAAGTGTGGCAAGCCACAAGTGTAGCAATGAACCAAACACATGTCGGCATGCCTAAGCTTAGGCGTGGCAAACTTAGGCTGCAAACCAAACCATAACTTTGAAAGTTGGTCGTTGGATGAAGCCAATCCGACGGTACAAAGATGGCAAACCCGAGCACTACTGGCCGTTGGATATCATCTACATTCCACCAGATTTTGCCACATGTAGAATCTAGAAGACTCCACATGTAGAAGCATAATGCACAAACCACCAGAATCTCATGCGTGCAATGCACGTGTACCTTACTAGTAGTTGGTAGTAGTAAGAAACAAATTCTGGGTTTGGCACGAGCTCGTACCGCGGGAGCACCACAAGGCCTGCCGCAGGAGTTACATTTCCCTCTCGGGGCCCACGGGACCGAACTTCAGTGGCTTAGTGCCCGGCCTATGAGAGCAAATACAATAAGGTGATGTAGGCGGGCTGTAAGACATTAAATATTATATTTTTGCTTAGTTGGAGGAGAGAGAAGATGAAAGAGAAGAGAAGCGGGCTACTAGTTAACAGCCGGCTACAGCATGTGCTCCTAGGCATTTGATGAGAGAGCGAGGTGGGTCATGTAACAACAAAGTAGTACATATTAATATTCAACTATTGTACTTGCTGGCTACAAGCTTGGCTATATGTGACGTGGCAACATCATATAGCCAGCAGTCGGCTATATTATTAACCATGCTCTGAGTCAATGACATGCGGACGTTAAATGCGGCTGGCCCACATGTCATTCTCATGGTGGTGGTGTGGTTCGCGACTCACTCGTTCGAGATGAACCGGCCGGTGGTGGCGTGGCCGTGGCGAGGGTGCCACAGCTGGGCGTAGGGGCGTTACGAGGCGTAGATGGCCACACCGGCGGGTACTACCTGTAGTACAGAAGTACTCCAGCTGAGGATTGATGCCCGGGACGAAATGTGTCACAGCCGCTGGATGAAAATTCGATGGTGCGGGACGTGTGGTGTCATGGGTTCGTGCGGCGTCGTGGGAATCGCGTGTGGCTGTGGTAGAAACTTGATGCTCGTCGCATTTAAGGTGGCCCACATGTCATGCACACAAAGGCAGAGGGGCGGTGCGGCCGAGAGGGGTGAGGTGCATGTCGGGGGACGTGGTGCCGTGGGTTGGAGCGGCGTTGTGGGAATCGCGAGTGGCAGTGGATGAAACGTGATGGTCACCGTAGTTGAACTTCCATGGACAAGCTGTCATGTCTACGGACACATGCATTGCATACCGATCACTAGAAGGAGTAGTAGAGAAAGCTAGGCGGATAAATAGTTCCTTATAGTCAAGCGGACCCACGCTACTACTTGTTCCAAAGACATCCACACCATCGAAATAGTCCATCGATATCAATATACATAGAGAGGGAATATTTTTTTTACAAGAGAGGAAATAGTTCATCCATCCATAATGCCCTGCTGCTGGTGCAACATCTTCTTCTTCTTCTTCTTCTTCTTCTTCTTCTTCTTCTTCTTCTTCTCATTTTCTGTGGGAGACGGCTTCGCAACAAGCTCTCTGGACCTTGCAGCTATCTCGAAACTCACACGGGCATCGAGGGCAGCATATTTTATCCGCTTGTACGTCAAGGGATAATTCTCCCATCCAGACGACCTTAATGCCAGCGTCTCGTCACCCTTCTGAAGATTTGTTCCTAGCACAAAATTTGCTACGTCGAATAGGTATGGTGTCGGTTTATCACAATCTTCTACAGGAATTTTTATTCTGGTTTGTAGGTCAGCGATGCTTTTCAAATCAAGGTTGTACGGCTCCAACTTCTGTTTGTCCCCTACGATGGCTGCCCACAGAAGTATATGTCCTCCCGAGACAAGAAATCGTGAAGCGCACCTGGTATGGAGGGCGCGTGTATGATGTGGTACACCAAAACATCATCTTCGAGGCACAACTGAAGGACAGCGGCGCGTTGGATCTTCCCAGTGGCACGCTCCATGTACTCTGCGTCGAGGCCGATGACATTCTTCTCCACCTTTTGGAGGGAGTTGGATACATTGTTGATCCACTTCCGAACAACCCTTGGGTGGTCGGTGACTGTGGCAACTATGCTCAACGAGCCTTCGACGAGGACATGTTGGACGCTAAAAACCTGCATCTCGCTCTCTTTCGCCATTTGGAACCGCTGGACCGGAGGGCTATGGTTTGGAGAATTAGGATTAGATGGCTAATCTAACTGAAGAAGATGATTATTTATAGGGGGCTTCGGAATTACTCCAGGAGGATGTGAAGAGGTTAAGACAATGTGAATGCAGTGTGGTTTGGATGCAAATGAAGATCAAGGAGTAGTGAAAAAGCCGAGGAAAATCGGTTCCCGATGGAGAAGTAAATGGGAGAAGTTATGTGCATGCATGAGGAGAGGTGCGGTGGTTTGACTGCTGCATGCAATGGATTGGAGGGGCTCTTCGGTTGCCTTTTCTCTCTCCCACGCGCACAGAGTGGCCCACTTGCATGCTGTAGTTTATTGGCTGGAGTCGGGCTGCAGCTGCTCATGCGTACGCTAATTAATGCTGTGAATGCGGGGCATGGAGGGAAATGGGCGCATGCAAAAGGGTATATACACAGACTAATTAGAGAAATACTGAAAAAAGTTATGTGCAGACAAAAGAGGACTGGAGGGAGTACTACTCATGTTCCTACTACGGTTAAGGAATATGCGGTTGTCCTCAAAAAAAGAAAAGTCCTTCTTCGCGCTTCCGCATGCACGAGAATTTGGTTCTGCTCGCGATATGGATGATAGCTGGAGGATGAAGTGAACCCAGAGGCATGCTAGCACGGGAGTGTACTCATGTTCCTACTACTCCTACTAGTAGTAGTAGTAGTACAATTGTGGTACACTTGATGGTCAAAATACTATTATTCATCCGGTCCTCACAGTGAAGTGACAAGACCGTGCGCCCGAGGTGACACCAGTCCAGGCGGCGTGTCCGGGTTACCAAAGTCAGCCTCACCTTGTGCACTGTGCAGTCACTGTCACCGCCGCTGTATAGGATGCCTCGCCTCGTCTCCCTCTCCCCTAGCACCACTCCATCTCCATCTCCGTCTCGCCGGAGATCCTGAGGTCACTCTTCATTATCTCACTGTGCCCCCGCATACCCTCGCCTCGCTCGCCTCCCCCAGTACCACTATTCCCTCGCTAGCCGCTCCAGCACCGACAGCCTTCTCCCCCGTAAATCAAGCCCCCCAAAACCCCACCTTCCAAACTCCACTATGGCCGAACGCGAACCGCGCAGGATCCATATGAGCCGCGATTGGAGCTATCTCCTAGTGACGTCCTCGACCTCTGTTGTTCGTGTATGGATATGTTGAGCGCCCTGCGGCTGGCTGCATGCTCGAGGGGCATGCACACGGCCATCGTTGAAGCGAGGCCTAAGCTTTTCAAGACACTCTGCTTGCTGCTATCTGGTCTTGTGAGATTGGCTCACCATGATACGGAGGCGTACATGATGTCCCCCCGACTTCAATCCGATCTCCATTAGCCGAAACTTCTTTGCAGGTATGTAGTGGGTCACTGTACATCATTTCCCTCGACTTCGATCCGATCACCGTCGCCAGAAACTTCTTGGCAGGTATGTACTGGGTCGGCATGAACTCCCACAGGATGGCTGCCGTCAGAGAAGACGGTAAAAAGTTGGTGCTCGTGAACTTCCAGACCTCCCATGAGATTATCCTTCCTCCGTTGGATTATATAGAGTATTACCATCGCGGTCCTAGTCATCTAGATTACCGCGTCAGTTGGACGGACCTTGTTTTGCAGAAGATTGTAATCTGCCAAGTGTCCACACGACATGCGGATTACGCAGACTTCAAGCTAATTGCCTTGTTCGACAAGGGACTCGCCTATCTTTACGCCAGTGCCTTCTTTAGATGGAGACAACTCAGCTCGCAGTGGATCGTCGTCAAAGCTGATGGCACCACGTATTGCTGGGACGGCGCGTGTAAGTTGTTTCCGTCTCATGTTAATGATGACGCCATGACACTATTTGAACTTTTTGTGATGATTGGCATATCCCTGTTTGAGCAGAATTTGAGTAGAACTATGGCAATGTATTAGAGACGCCGTAAATCAGCTATATTTGGAATGAGTTAATTCATGCGATTGTGATCATGTCATTACAGCCAATTTGTACCCCTGAATAATCAAACGGTTAGGAATATATGGGTATTCTCCTTATTTTACAGTAATCTATATACTACTACTAAATTTGAGTGTGTATTAATGGCCATGTTAGTTTCCTCATTTTCATGATGTAGAAACATGCACCACACTGTTGGTTTCATCTAACCATACATTAGGAAAGTAAATGTGCATATGGAGAACTCTATATTTGGAAGTAGTGAAATCCTGTAATGCTTACCATGTGTACATACCTATATTCGCCCTTCAGCAATCAATGGCTAGAATAATATCCTCACAAAAAAATTGCACACAGAACACGAGTATATAACAATGCATGGTCTGTTAGTTACCTTGAAGAATTTGTTTGTGAGGACAGAACATGATTCCATAACATGCATGACATTGTAGTTTCCTGTGAAGAATCGATTGTGAGATAACATGAGTATAACCATGCATGGCACTTCTATATTTTCGAACCCAGTATACATTTCCCTATATTTTCCTCCCAGTTCCAACAGGGACATATCAATGTTGTTTCTTGCATTATCCTACTCATACTCTGAACAATGCTGATCTTACATTAACAATGCCTGTCCTTTTTGATATGATGCAGTGTCCCTACAGTTACTGCCCTTTGTAATCACACCACCTTTGCCAAAAACAGGGAAGCACAACTTGTTCCTCGCTCGATCAGACGACGGCAAAAGACTGATGATCATTCAGACACATGAGCCGGAAAAGTTATATTGCAAAAACCCCACTGTATACAAGCACCGTGAAATACGTGAGTATCCAGACAGTGGCTGTTACGTCTATGAGCAGGATACCAGCTTGTTGGGGCCTTCAGGATTTTTTAGTTGGAGGCGGGTAAACAACCTTGGTTCACACTCTTTGTTTCTCGGACTCAATTATCCGATTAACCAGGAGATCACCGTTGGCAAGGACCTTGATGGCAGAGAGGCTCTATTTGCTATGGAAAACTGTGTCTACACGGCGAGCCCTAGGAGTTCGGGAGCAAACTCCCCTGATTGTCAACGATACAGCCTGCAGCCAAAAGAAGGTGAGAATGACAAAGGCATCCGGATTAACTTTGATCCTTGGATGTCTCAATTACGACAGGCAGTGATGTGGTTCAAGCCTTCAGGTTGATAGGTAATTGGGCTGTTGCGTCAAAAGGGTGGAGTACTGGTGTCTCCGGATCATTGGTCGCTGAAGCGGGGCTGCAAATTATGATGGTGTTGGATCATCTCTTCGAATGACTTTGTTGTCTTTGCTGCTTGTTCTGGATGGGTAGTTCTTTCTTTTGTTATGCATATTCCTTGTCATTTGGTCATCCTCGTCTATGTCACTCTTACTATGTAATAGTTGGCTCTGTTTAGAATGTCATTCTCGTCTGGATCACGAGAGTCTGAGCGCTGCAGATGGGTGTGTTTTGGTTGTGTAGCAAGACTTCTTATGAACTATCATGTCTTGCTATTTATGTCAGTAGTAGTCACTAGTTAGTGTTTGAATGTTGTATATATCGTTGTTTCAAACTGTTTATTGTCTCGAACTACTGGTGGGCTAAATGAGGGCATCACCATTCTCCAGTGTTCAGAGTGTATCTCCTTTTTTCAAGTTATATAATTTGAGCTCAGTGTCTTTTCGATGATGCACACTTGTTTGGGCTAGTGAGGTGTCGTTGAATATGGGCCGAGTAGTAACGCAAGCCAAACAGGTCAATTATGACTCTTAGGCCGGGCTCTCAAAAGCTCCTAAAAAAGGCCTGGCTCTCCAAAAAAGAAAGAATAAGGACTCTTAGAGCATGTCTAGTAGAACCCTCAAACCCTTAAAGCAGTTTTAAGGGTTGAGAAGTGCCAGTTTTTGGCACTTTTAAGGGTTGAAAAACAGGGGCAAAGACTAGAACCCTCAAACCCAACCCTTAAACTGCTTTAAGGGTTGGATTTGAGGGTTCTAGTCTTTGCCTCAACCCCAACCTTTAAAACTGTCATTTCACATATCACACATTTCATCACATTTCATCATATGACATATCACAAATTCCATCACATTTGACATAAAACAATAATCATTCTAGTTACTATTACACCACCAAATAAAACAATAATCATTCAAATTATTACAACAATGTTTGAGCAAATTACAATAATTGTTCGAATCAAATAGGACATAGAAAAGTAAAACAAAGATACATCATGGGCCAATGCGCCGCCCATCCAACTGCCAGTGGTGCTCTACTAGATCATCTCGGAGCCGACCATGAGTGGTTGCATCCTCAATCTCACGATGTGCTTGAAGAAAAGCGTGTATGCGAGAAGGGTTTCTTTCCGGTTGCACACGGGTACCAACATTGTCATAGAAACAAAGGAGGTTTAACCCTCTCTCATCCTCTAGGATCATGTTGTGTATAATCACACAACATTTCATGATGTTCACCAAGGTTTTTTTGTCCCAAAACCGAGCGGGACCCCGAACTATGGCAAACCTTGCTTGCAAAACACTGAAATCTCTCTCAATATCCTTGCGGCCTGCCTCTTGTGCCTTGGTGAAATGAGCCTCTTTTCTTTATAAGGGCACCCCATTTTTCTCCTTGATGGACTTCACAAGAGTAGCCCATTCGGGATAGATGCCATCGGTGAGATAGTATCCCATTGAGTACTCATTGTCCATGATTTTGTAGTTGCAAGCTGGAGCATCCCCAGAAATTAATCTTTTGAACAAAGGAGATCTATTGAGGACATTGATATCATTGAGTGTTCCCGGAAACCCAAAGAATGCATGCCAAATCCATGTGTCCTCCGATGCTACGGCCTCAAGAACAATGGTAGCATCACGGCTTTTACCGCAATACATTCCGTGTCATGCCTTTGGGCAATTTTTCCACCTCCAATGCATGCAATCAAGACTACCAAGCATCCCCGGCCATCCCCTTTTTTCATTCATTTCCATTAATCTCTTTGTATCTTCCTCGTTTGGTGCCCGAAGATACTACTCACCATACAACCGGATGACCAACTTGGGAAACCTACGGACGGACTCCGTGGTTGTATCTTGCCCAATGCGAAGATACTCATCGGTATAATCCGCGGGTATGCCATAAGCGAGTACCCGCATTGTCGCCAATATCTTTTGATATGCACTAAACCCCATGATACCGGTGGCGGATCTACGACGTTTAAAGTAATCGGAGGCGACCTCACAATCGGTGACAATCTTCACAAACAAACTACGGCGCATTCGGTACCTTCTGCTACAAACCTGTGAACACACTGTCCAAGACAAGCATGACCACATAGTAGTCTTATGATAAAACACTACCGAGTTCAGGTGGGGAACCATCATTAATGACATCGAAGTCTCCACGCGTGGAAGTCCAAAGAATTCACCTTAGAACAGACTCCTTTATCTTGAACAAATCAATCAGTGGCTTGGTGTGCTAGGGATGCATATGGAATGAAGATGATCAGTCTATCATACCACAGGATACTTTGCACGTGCATGATTGACTTGGGATGATTCCAGAGGAAACAACATTGACTTTCTGGAATTCACGGCGGCAACTTACACCAAGTGCACATGAATTAGAGGAAGTCACTCCTTTCATCCAAACATAGGCTTCATGAACTAGCACAAAGAAAATGCTTTCAAAAAGTTTCCAACACTAACTTAGATGTTCAACATGAATCATGGACAAGATGAAAATGTTGTCAATGGGCTTAACAACAATTCATCCAAGTTTCCATATAAATGTAATTCCATAACTATGTGAACATGGTGATAGCACTGGTCATACCAAAGGATGTAATGGTGTATGCTCGAGGGATCAACCACGAGTAAGACAACATTATGCATATCGTTGGTTCTGACTTGATTTGGTGATAGCCCATACGCAAATCAAAGATTTGGGTAAGACAATAGATCCAACAATTGATCACGAGGATCAATCAATGAAGATATCATCTTTCTTCAACACACACACAGACACAAGATATCCCTTTGGAAATGAACTAAGTTAGACAACCTTTTATCTTCCAACTCTCCAAGTTGTTATTTAGCTTGACCAACTAGCTCAGGGGTATCCAACACAGATTCTTGGAGAAGGGGTGGTTTATTGGAGAACCAACTTGTTCACAAACTCAACATATCGGTCAGGGACAACCTAGTGGTACTTCCAAGAAGATATTTGGAAAATCACGATCCACCGACATGTTAGTAAGATCGAGAAAAATCTTGCTTTTCAGGGCAAGACGATATGACCGAATAAGCAAGGACTGACACTATCCTAACTCATTGATCGAAAAGTACACCGGGAATATGGACTAGGTAGCACGATCAACCTCAGGATGGTGATTCAATAACCAACACGCTAAGGCTGAAATTATTGTCCTTTAACTACCAAGCAACGGAGTTGCTAGGAGTATAGATTTCACACACCATGATTCACTTGTCAGTATTCTGGTTACAATAACACGGAGACCGAGGAATGAATAACGATGGCCAGAAGTATCACTGCAACAAGAATTCATAAGGGTTGGTGCAATCCTCATGAGATTCCTGACATGAAGAGGGTAATACTCGTAGGTAGAACAGAACAAAAGCTGGTTAGGCATTTGATCTACGGAATACAACTACTTTGACCCAATCCCAGAGATGGACGAGGTACTGGAGTTTGTTTCTCCTAGTCATTCCGGATTAGAATGGCTTGACAGACCACAAGAATAATAGGCATCGATAACACAAATGCACAATTACTCCTGACTATCAATTGATAGACGAGGGCCAGAAAATAACTAAAGAGGGACAACTCAAAGGAACATATGGTTTTCTGAGTTGTGGATGCATAGATTAGTATGTCGAACCAAGTCCAACAAGTTTCTTCTAGATAACCCATGCAGAAAGGTAGGACTGGCAGAGTCACAATATGAATGGAGTACTCCTCAAGAGCGCCCTGGTTGTGATCTTTTGGTTAAAAGAACTTCTGCCATAATGGTTCATGGTATTGGAAGAAGGAGATACCTCGGACCTCGAGGACTAATGCAAGGTTACTAATAACCTAAAGGAACGAGCAAACACTAGCTACACGAGTTAAGTAGAGTGAATCTTGGGTTCAAGAACCCAGGAATAGAATACCTACTAACTAAATGGCATCACGGGATGCTTTCGAGAATAGTGGCCAGAATCATCACACTGGGGATGCGAGCATTGCTAGATTACTAAGTGGTCCTCTAAGACACCTAGGGTCATAATAATAACTCCAACATACACGACGAGGTAACGGAGTACCTCAACAGAACGATTAGTGTGCTTAATCCGGCCCAAAAGGACATCAGGTACGGGAGGAAGGGATTTGCAAATGCATCAGACTGTTTAGAAACCTGGGATGACTCGGACAGCATAACGGCTGTAAATGCTCAAAGGATTTGAGACATCCTGCAAAATAGTGGCATAACCACTCAGAATCACAATATCAAGGTTCCGAGATCAACTGTCAACACATGGAAGTAGTAGAAACTGAACTGAGGCTTAAATCCATCAATCCTATGAGTCTACGGATTAGTAACATGTGATCCTGATAGAAAGATGAGAAGCCTAGTTCTTAATCCCCGTAGAAGAGAAGAGGGTGACTCAGATCAGAAGGGCATAAGGTAAAGGAGTAAAAAGAGCCTTACGTTCCCTTCCACAATCAATTCCCTTATATAACTAAAGCATTTCTAGACTCAACTTCGACCAGTTTGGCTTGGTAATCCTACAGGCAACCTGGCTCTGATACCAACGCTATCGGGACCCCGATTCTAAGTCACACCGATCTAGCCTGTAACACCTCATATCACTTTGCGGCCTCACGCACGGTATTCCCACGGGTGTCGCCTTACCATGGCCCGGGACCGTTTGCACCTTTTGGCTCACGTATATGATAATGTCGCTAGCATCCATATGACAGAGAACCCGGGCCGACATGGCTAGTCGTGAACCCAAAGCGGCACTAACGTATGGGGACAGGCATACATGAATCAACATCGAACGTGTCGGTCAGCAGCGTGCGAATCCGGGCTGTAGCACTGGGCTAACAGGACTCCGGGAACCCGGGCTGTAGCAGGCTAGGCAGGACTCCGGATGTCACCGCGTGACATTTCCCCGAAGGGACAGACACAGGAACGAAGTGAATCACATGCCGGCCAGTCAAGTGTTCCGGAGCAGTAGTGCTGGGCTAGCAGGACTCCGGTGAACCGGGCTGTAGCGGACTACTATGGCTCATGGAAGCACAAGACTACATTTCCCCATAAGAGAGGCTACCAAGGATAGACAACTAGGTTGTCGGATCCCACACATACCAAGCATTTCAATCATACACACAATATGCTCGATATGTGCAAATACAACATGGCATCACAACAAGACTCTACGACTCAGAGTATTTATTCATTAGGCTCCGAAGAGCCAGATATTACAAACATGGGTCTCATGACCCAACATTCAGAGCATACAAGTCAAAGCACATGCGGAAGCTTAACATGTCTGAGTACAGACATCTACAAATGAAAAAGGCTGAGAAGCCTGACTATCTACCAGATCCTGCCGAGGGCACAAGATCGTAGCTGAGGTATCAAGCTAAACGTCGAAGTCCACACGGAACTACTAGCGAGACTGGCGTCTCTCTGCAAAACATAAAATAGGCAAACGTGAGTACAAATGTACCCAGCAAGACTTACATCAGAACTAGCTACATATGCATCGGTATCAACAAAGGGGGGTGGTGGAGTTTGACTGCAGCAAGCCAGCTTTGACTCGGTGGCTATCCTAAACTATGACTGCAAGTAACTCTTTGAGGTGGCGCACACGAGTCCACATAATCACCATACCAATACACCACTATGGATCCGCTCCCGTCTCCCTACGAGAACGCCATCCATAGCACTCACGCTTATCTTGCGCATTTTAGAGTATCCACTTTCACTTGTCTATGAACTGTTATAGGCAACCCAGAAGTCCATTTCCGCGGACACGGCTATTCGAATAGATGATGTTAACCCTGCAGGGGTGTACTTCGACACACACGCTCTCACCACTTACCGCCGTTTACACGACATGTACTCGGCAACCTTCAAGCGGAAGCCCAGCGAGGGTGTCGGCCACAGCCTACCTAAACACTCAAGTCTCTAGTCCAGGTTTATCGCCTATTCAGGTTCCATCCGCAGGGAGTCCGGCCGAGGTTTCCACATACGGCGCCGAACGATGTGTGCGGGGTTCCGAGACACCAAACGGGCGCCCGGCATGCCCGGCCACGTGCCTACCGCATCACAGCCCACCCCTCCGGTCAGCGCTGCCCACGGCCTCCAGCATACTACAAACACCAGAAACTACTTGCAACTCCTGGACAGAGGACAAGGGTGATTAAGAAGCCGAGAGGGTCCATTGGTTTCGGGCCCAATGCGTGGTAGTAACTGTATCATGGATCACAAACACAGAACTCAGTTCCTGAGGACGGCTGCAATGAGACAACCCACCATGTACTCCTACATGGCCTCTCACCGCTACCTTTACCAAATCGTGTTCACACACTTAGCTCACACACAGTAGGACATGTTCATCACCTTTCCAATTCATCCCCGATGAATCAGACCTGACACAACTCTAAGCAATAGCAGGCATGACAAACAAGCATGAATGAGTAGGCACATCAGGGCTCAAACAACTCCTACTCATGCTAGTGGGTTTCATCTATTTACTGTGGCAATGACAGGTCATGCAGAGGATAAGGGGTTCAACTACCGCAACAAGTAACAGTTGAATCGTTGTTGTCCTAATGTAGTAAAAGAGAGCAGGAGCGAGAGAGTGGGATTGTATCGGAATGAACAAGGGGGTTATGCTTGCCTGGCACTTCTGAAGATATTATAGTTCTTCATCGGTGTCATCGATCACGTCATCGGAGCATCGGCTACTGAGAGGGGACGATTACCGGCAAACAGAGAAGGGCATGATCAATGCAATGCACAATATGATGCATGCTATGACATGGCAATATGAATGTGTTTTGGGCTAATGCCAGCTAGAACAGAATGGTTTGAGTTGATTTGAACCAACTATGAATTCAAATAGTGCATTATCATGTTTTCACCTATACAGCAGGTATAACTTAGTTTGACATGCATGAAAATGATACAGATGGATAGATTGCATTTTTCTGATAATTTTTCATATATAAATTATTTCATTCTGAGCTACGGTTGATTTTATATGATTTTTAGAAGTTTATACTATTTTCTAGAATTTTCTGAATAAACTTAAATCCAGATAATGCTTTACTGCGTCAGCCTGACGTCAGTGTGACGTCAGCAGGTCAACTAACCCGGTCAGGTTAAACCTGACCAGTGGGGTCCACTGGTCAGTGACTCAGTCAACTAAGAGGGTTAATTAGCACTAACTAAAAGTTAATCTAAGCTAATTAGTCCATGGACCCACACGTCAGTGGCTGTGTGTTTAAACTTAAGTTAATTTAACACTTAGCTAATTAACAGGGGCCAGGGCCCACTAGTCAGCGGCTAACCTAACTAACCTAAATAGGATTAGCCCTAACTAACTTAGTTAGTCGGGCGGGCCCGCATGTAAGTGAGAGAGAGAGGTCAAACCTCTGGTCAGACGGGGTCAAACCCCAGGTCGAACGGGTCAAACACGCCGGCGACTCGACGCCGGCGAGTCCAGACGCGGCGGAGCACGTCGGAAATCGTCCACCGGCGACCATTTGGACAGCGGGTTGGTGCTACGCGCAGCTGAGGCTCGTGCGCAGCTAGCAGTGCAAGCGGGAGGGTCTGGGGTGGACGGAGTTGACGACGGCGGGCTCTTTGCGGCCGCCGGAGTTCGGGCGAGGTTGGGAACGGGGCTGTGGGGCACGGCGGGGCGAACGGCCAGGTGCTACGGCCTCCAGGTGATGTGCTGAGCGAGATGATGAACTCCGTTTTGAGCTCGGGTGGACATGGCCATGGCGGCGATTTGGCCGGCGGAGCCGAGCTCACGGCCGTGGTGGCAGGCGGGGTTAGAGAGCGACTTGGACAGCGCGTCTAGGGTTAAAGAGAGAGGAGCTCACGGCGGTTGCGACGGTGGCCTCGGGGAGCTCGGGGAGGGGCTGACGACGACGGGAGGTCGCCGGCGATCTCGGGGCAGAGGCGGCGAAGATGGCGGTGCAGAGGGTGATGCAGAGGGTTCGGCGTCGCGCGAGTTGACGGAGAGGCGCGGGGAATGGAGGCGGAGCTCCTGGGCATGTCCAGGGGGCGAGGGGGAGGCAGTGGCCGCGGTGGTGCTTGTCGGCGGCGACGGCTGCGTTCGGGTGGACGCGCGTGAGGGAGACAGAGGAGGGGATGAGCTCGAGGGAGAGGTCGAGGCGTCGAGGGGGTGTCGTGGCGCCGTCTAGGTGCATCGGGGAGGAGCCAGGCAGGCTGGAGGTGGCATGCGGTGGCCGTGCGCGCGTCGGGCACGCGCTATGCGTCCGACTGGCGGGAGGAAGAAGACCTCCCTGCCCCTGGTGGGCTGGGCCGGCCAGTTGGGCTGCCAGGTAAGTGCGGGTAGGTTTTCTGTCCTTTTCTTTTGTTTCAGTTTTCTATTTTTTCTATTATGTTTTGATTCAGATCAAAGACCAAACCATTTTCAAAATTCATGAAAATAATTGTGTAAACCAAATGGACTTATCCAAAGCTACACAACAATTTCCAGAAGTATTGAACATATATTTATTATATAACAAATATGGATCCAATTCAAATATTTATTGGATTAATTCAAAGGCCCAAAATAAATATGTTAAACCTTCCAAAAATATTGGTTTGAATTTTATTCTTGCCAATATTTTTCAAGGTTTAACAGGAACATTTTCTTAGGCTTCTTTGAGAAGATTTTAATGTTGATCATTTTTAAAAGGTTTCTGAGGCTTTGAAAATTCCTCAATTCAAATTTCATTTGAATTTAAAACAATGATGCAATGACAAGCAAGGCCAAGGCTAGGGCTGTGACAGGCGACGGGCGGGCGGGCGGGGCGGGGCGCGGAGGGGCGGCGGGGCGGCGGGCGGGCGGCATCGATGCGGAGGGGCGGAGCGCGGAGGGGCGGGGGGGTGGGCGGCGGGCGTCCGGGGCGCGGTGGGGCGGCGGGCGGGGCTCGGAGGGGCGGCGGGCTGGCGGCGGCGGCGGCGGGATCGGGGAAGGGCGCGGCGCGGGGATGAAACTTCCCTCCCGCGCGAGGGTGGAAGAGGAGTGCGGGTTGGGGGGAGTTTTTCCTCCCAACCCTCACTTCTACAGGTTGGGAAAATGTTTGAGGGTTGGACCTCTAATTTTTTTTATGGGTTTGATGGTTTAGGGGTTCTAGTCTATGGCTTTTTTTCGACGAGAACTTTAAAAAGCCAGTTATTTTTAGGGGTTTGAGGGTTTGAAGGCTCTACTAGACTTGCTCTTAGGCCGACATGTGGGCGCCACCGGTGTTTTCGTGCGCTTGCGCGCCGAGAGCATATTGGCGCATGTTCGAAATTCAAGCGACCTTTTCATCCCCAATCTCCCGCCCCTCTTCCACCTCTGGAATCTCGATTCCTACTCCAGTTCCCCCAAATCCCCCTACTGTACTCCCTGTACTCAAGCTCACTATCATGTCGCCGGTCAACGAGGATCTCCGAGCCGGAGATCCTGAGGTCCGTCCTGCCTTCGGTCGCTGCGTGCTGTCGCTCAACAGTGGCATGGCGGCGCTTGACGACAAGTTTGTCGGCAAAGTGCTGATGGTAACCATCAACGACGACCGGCCTCCCGTCTCACCGGACGTCCTTGTCAAAGCTCTTGGCATTGCGCACGGCATCCAAATAAGTGACTTTCTCGTCGAAGTCTGTCCGCCACCGGCTGATTTCTTCGTCAGGTTCCGGACAACTTTCGACTGCAGTCGTGTGTTCGAATCTTCCCGGCGTTTGTTCTGCGATGGCACGCTGGTGAGCTTTGATCGGTGGCACCCAGGATGGGGCTCGGTGCCCTCTGAGCTTGAGTTTTTAACAAAGCTTACCTTCCATGGCATGCCTCGACGTGCTTGGAACAACGAGTCCATGAATGAGCTTATCAACGACCTTGGAGGTGAGCTCGTAAGTATGTTTGTTCCTCCAGATAGTTGGGCTCTGACGGTTATGGCATGGATGAAGAAGTCGTCCACCATACCGAAGGTGATTGGTGTTGAGATACCGGTGCAGGAACCGGGGTTGTACTATTCGTCGCCACCAAGGCCGTCGCGGACCACGTTAGGGATGTACCTGTATCGAGTGTTCGTGCATGTCGAAGAAGTGGCAATCCATCAATCGAAGTCCTACCGCCGCCGCTGGTGCCAGGGTCCGTCGACGACGTCCATTAGAGGAGTCAACGTTAGACTTTCCCCGTGTTGCTCGGAACGATGGATGGCACAGTGCCTACTCCATCGCACGGCGGAGGCCATTGCTTCTTTGGGAGAAGAGGCAGGGCTGGCTGCCTGGATGTGCTCTAATTCGAGGTAACAACTGAATCTTGTCAGATACTAGTTAAATCCGAGCTATGGGTGTGAAGCACTGATGTGCCAGTACATTTGATTGTGACCTGTTCTAATTTTGTACCTGAACTTTTTTTAGAAAGGGTTGTACGTCAACTTAATGTGCTAGCAGAACTTGTTGTGTTGTTTGTTTGTTTTCTTTGCACAACATTCAAGATATTTCCCTGTCATTGATAAAGAAGATGAACCGTTATGTACGAGTTCGTTGGTTTCAACATAGCCCTACCCATAGCGATCCACTGCTTCCATCCTGATTGTGCCGCCTGCGTGAAATTTTTGTATGCAAGTTAAGTGTGCTATGATGTTCTATATGATTGTTTCAACTATATAAGTTTTTACTCAGCATTAGCAATGCATATGGCTGAAAGATGTATTTACGAGCATCGACCGATGGGTCTCTCTCTCTCTCTCACACACACACGCACGCACACACACACACACACACAAGTGGGACCCGTTGAATTATTTCTTTGCTCATGACAGCTTTTAATTAGGTTCCATTGTAATCTAAGTTTTTCTTAAGTTATTAATTGAGCTCAGTGACTTCAAAAAGTTGTACAGAGCCTTGTTTGGGCCTTTCCGGCGTCGCTGAATGTGGGCTGGGTAGCCATGTTAGGTTGTACTGTACTACACAGGCCTTTTTTTCAACATCAGCAATGCAACTGGGCCGACTGTTGTACACAATATCCGGGTCAACTTGTTATTCTCCGCCCCGCTGGGCTGCAAACTTTCCTAGGAGGTATGCATTAGGCTTAACAAGAAAATGGACTTTAAGAAATAATAAATGGGATGTAATTATAATAACTGGGCATTAACTATAAAAATATGCACCAAACGCGTAATTAGTTTAAAAAACATATTATTTTCGGAATTTGAAAATTTTAATTTCATTACTTGTTGCGTGCGCAATATTTCGTTGGATTTTAACGTAATACAACTTTATTTTGAAATATATTTAATCTGACTAGAAATTTCGGATAAAAATATTTGGGATCCCATAAAAATGTGGGAATTTTTCTTGAATTCTGTTTTGAGCGGTTGGTTGAAATTATTAATCCTTGTCCTAGCTAGAAAATGGGCTGTACTTTTAACAAACTGTAAATGGGTTGTAGTAAATTCCATTAGAATTAAAAAATGGGTTGTACATTCTTACAAATTGCAAATGGGCTATATGTTCTCTGCCACACACTTGTGGGCCTTCTAAGTTGACGCGTTCCCTAAAAAAAACTAAGTTGACGTGTATGCAAGGCTTTGTCAACAACACACGGTTCTGGCAGCTGTGGCCGTTGGATGTCCATCCAACGGATGTCGTGCTTCTTCTTCAATCTCGGATATTCTTGCTTCAGCTGCCCAAAAAATGATTCCTCCCCCTAACATCTGGGGTGCACCGTTTCTAAGGCTGACCTATGGGCCTACTAAGTTCACGCGTACCAAGGGCTTTGTCAACGTAGTCAATATAAACGATTCTAGCAATAGTGACCGTATGATGTCCATCCAACGGCCGTAGTGCTTCTTCAACCTCTGGTCTTCTTGCTCCAGCCGCCCAAAGCAGCGCCGGTCGTGTCGCGTGATCCTGCCTCCCGTGGCCGGCTGTGATGCCGCGGAGGCCTCACCGCCCCCTACTACTTCCACCGCTGGCCAGGCCATCCCTCTACTCACCCACACCCCCTGTTATTCCGCGGCGATGGCAGCCTCACACCGCAGCCGAACCAGTGAACCCTCGTACTCCTCTCGGCGCGGGCTTCCACTGCCGCGTCTTCCCCGGCTCCGCGTCGTCCCCTTACTAGGCCTCGCCGTCGTCCACCGCCCTGGTGCTCTCGGCGCGGCGTGGTCAACGTGGTTAAGGAACGGCTTCCATCGGAAGAGTACTGTCGTGGAGAGGCTGATAGCTGGGTCCATGGCAGCCGCTAGGAAGTGCCTCCTTATTACGCGGAAAATAATTATTCCTCCACCTGACAGCAGGGACCCACCGGACGGGCAACTGTATTTCGCGAAAAAAAATGTTTCCCCCTGACTTCTGGGACCTACCAGCTACATCTTCGCACGCAAGGAAGTGCGTCCGGGCAAAAAAAAAAACGATTCGCCCCCCTGACTGCTGGGACCCACCAGCTATATCTTCGCACGCAAGGAAGTGCCTGCCAGTCGGGACCCACCAGCTACATCTTCGCACGCAAGGAAGTGCCTGCCAGTCGGGACCCACCTGGTCGAAGCATACGTAGCATTGTCATTCTGGTCGCGAACGTGTACGTACATACTGGTCGATGCAGAGGCGCGCACGTGTCATAGTAGAGGCACGCACGTAGCATGTACACGTACGTACAACGGCCAGTGTGCAAGAAAGAAAATACGGCCACGTACGTATATACGGGCAGGGTCTCGAATGCCTACTCGCGCATACGTACGGCCAGGGCTCGTGTACATGGCTGGGTCGGAACAGAGAAACAGCGTCGTCGTCGTGTTCATGGGGAGCCAACCGGCTGGGTCGGAACGGAATGCGTCGTCGTGTTCATCGGGAGGGCTTGGGCGGAACAGCCGATGGAAACGAGGCCTGACGTACCAAAGAACGGAGGAAACGGCCTTGTGTTTGACCGGTCACGTTCAAAACGGGATCATGTTCATCGGGAGGGGTCTGGCGTACCGCAAAACGGAGAAAACGGACCTCCTACGGTCGAAACGGGGGTCCTGTTGATCGGGAGGGGTGTGGCATACCGCAAAACGGAGGAAACGCACTTGTGTTGGAGCGCTACGGTCGAAACGGGGGTCCTGTTCATCGGGAGGGGTGTGGCGTACCGCAAAACGGGACTCCACGGGATACTGTTCATCTCCACCGTCGACCCCCTCCAGCCTCCACGGGCTACTGTTCATCCACCGTCGACCTCCTCCAGCCTCCACCTGCGACTGTTCATCCACGGGCTCATGTTCATCCAGCCTCCACCGCACGCTACTCCACCGGCTACTGTTCAACCATCCCTCGCCACAGGCTACTGTTCATCCTGCCCTCCACCATGTACTGTTCATCCTGCCCTCCACGGGGTGGTCCTGTTAATCCTGCCCTCCACGGGGTCCTGTTCATCCAGCCCCAACCGGCTCGAACGATCGGGGTCCTGTTCATCCACCCCCATCGGGAACTGTTCATCCAAACCCCCCAGCAACGCTCACTGTTCATCCAGAGGCAACGCCACGGGGTCCTGTTCATCCACCCCCACCGGGAACTGTTCATCCAAACCCCCCCCTAGCAACGCTCACTGTTCATCCAGAGGCCGCATCGATCGGCTTCAGTTAGCAGCAGTAGCGAAGGAATCGCTCGATCGGGTTCAGTTAACAGCCATCGAACGTTCGCTCGGGTTCAGTAACGCGTAGCCTGCAGTGCAATCGCTCGGGTTCAGTTAGAGCCCAACGCATCGCTCGGGTTCAGTTAGAGCCCAATGCCTCGCACACACGCACGTACGTACGAGAGAAACGCGCATTGCTCGGCCCCCGACCACCCACCGTAATCGGGGACTCCCCGATATTTTCCGCGCCCTCGCTTCTACCACGGTTTTTTCCGTCATGGACGGCCCAAAGAATGTCATGCAGCTGCGTCTCCAGTCCGCCCAGGAAGAAAAGCCCATTTTCTGTCATGATTTTTTGTCATAGAAGTAGGACCCCACCACATCTATGATGATACCGGGTTTTGTCACAATTATCGTCATAGAAGTGTCATAAGTATGACAGAAAAGATTTTTGTTCGGCCCAAAATGTCACGGATGTGTCTTTTTTTGTAGTGAATAAAGTTGCTATCTATGATGATTATTATGATGACATGTATGCCATAAAGAGTAATAAATTTTCTATGCTTGTGCATCATGAAAAGAGTGTTGTATGTGATAGTTATATTGTTGAATCCATTCATGATGCCTCTGAAAATTATTATGAGAGAGGAACTTATGCTCTTACATATCTCAATAATATCAAGTTTCTTCTCTATGTGTTGATTGTTTTGAAGTTGTACTTGTTTTGCCTTCCTATGCTAGTTGGTTCTTGTTTTCATGGGTTGCTTGCTCACAAAATCCCTATCATAGGAAGTGGGTTAAACTTAAAAGTGCTTGACATGTGTTTCATGATGCTCTCTTCATGTTTCAATTCTTATCTTTTATGTGAGCATCATTGGAATCATCATGCCTAGCTAAAAGGCATTAAATAAAAGCGCTTGTTGGGAGGCAACCCAACACTTTTACCTACTGTCTTTGTGTGTTCACATGATTATGCTACTGTAGTAATCATAGTTTATTGCTTTTGTTTCAACAAAGTGCCAAGTAAAGCCTTTGGGATAGCGTGAATGATAGTTGACTTGATTCTGTCCAAAAACAGAAACTTTTACGCTCAGTCCAGGAAATTTAGAAATTCAATGGAACGTGCTTTTGATCTCAATTTTTTACAGGTGATAGACATAAAAATTATGTACGTTGTCCAGACTTACTACAGACTGTTCTGTTCAGAATTTTTGGAGTAGCAGAAGTATGGTTGGAGTACAGATTACTACAGACTGTTCTGTTGTTGACAGATTCTGTTTTCGATGCATAGTTTGCTTGCTTTCTAGTCTCTAAGGCTTATATTGCTCAATATAAACTGTACAAATGATATTCTACAGTAGGCATTGTATGGAAACAATTATGAATCTTGTCTTTGACAGTACCAATGTGAAATGGTTTGCTCTTTATCATACTAACGCATCTAACGAAGTTCCGTTAAGTTTTGTGTGATTGAAGTTTTCAAGTTTTGGGTGAGATATCGATATGAGGAGAATAAGGAGTGACAAGACCCTAAGCTTGGGGATGCCCAAGGCACCCCCAAGATAATATTCAAGGAAGATCCAAGCAACTAAGCTTGGGGATGCCCCGGAAGGCATCCCCTCTTTCGTCTCCAACATTATCGGTAACCTCACATGGAGCTATGTTTTCATTCGTCACATGATATGTGTTTTACTTGTAGCATCATTTTCTTTTGCTAGGATTTGCTTGCTGTTATCTTTAATAATATTTTGCATATTTCTTTTCAATAAAAATGCCAAGGATAGCCTTTACCATGCTTATTTTGCAAGACTATGTGTTGCTGTTTCAAAACAGAAAGTTTACCAATGTTGCAAAAATTCCCTACAAAAATCAGAATGTGATAAAATGATGACACTTTTTGCAAAATAATCTCTGATAAATTTTCTATAGTGTGGTAAATTTTCATAATTTTTGGAGTTATGGAAGTATGATGAATCTTGCATTCTTTACAGACTGTACTGTTTTGGCAGATTGCTGTCATGTTTGCATTGTTTGCATATGTTTGCTTTTTTAATGATTATATTCGAGGATAGGAGTATTAAATATGCAGAGGAATTTTGTATGCAATGTTGAATAATAATTTTAGTGATTTGCTACAGTAGAGAATGATAAAGTTTTTGCATTGGTTTATACTAACTTATCTCACGAGTTCTTGTTGAGTTTTGTGTGGATGAAGTTTTTACGATTTAGGGAAACTGTGATATAAAAGGAATTAAGGAGACACAAAAGCTCAAGCTTGGGGATGCCCAAGGCATCCCAAGATAATATTTTAAGAAGTCTCAAGCATCCCGCCTTTCTTCTTCAAAAGTTATCGATTAGTATCGGTTGAACCTAAGTTTTTGCTTCTTCACATGATGTGTGCTATTCTTGGAATGTCATTTTATTTTGTTTTTGCTTGCTGTTTTAATAAAATGCTTAGATCTGAAACTTTTAAATAAGAGAGAGTCCTCACGTAGCTATCCATTTACTTAACTACTCGCATGATCTTCCCTTATATCTTTTTGGAGTAGTTTGTCATTTACTCTTGTGCTTCACTTATAACCTATGAGTAAATTGTTGAATAAATTGAATGTGATGAAGTTTAAATTATATGTTCATATCATGCCTAGTGGTAGCTTCACGTTGGGTTTAGAAAGTGAAATCTTTTGAGGCTTGACAATCATAATATTGGTCATACAAGCAATTCACGAATGATTAGTAGAAGGAAGAGAACTTTCACATGCAAATACACTATCTTGGAAATCTTTTGTGCTTGTGAGCCCCCATCAAAATATTATATGCCAAAATTGTTAACGTTGGACAAGGAAGACAACATAATGATTTATGTTTGTTGCTACCTCTCGAGCATGCGTTGGTTTTCCCTTGAAGAGGAAAGGGTGATGCAGCAAAGTAGCGTAAGTATTTCCCTCAATTTTTTAGAACCAAGGTATCAATCCAGTAGGAGGTTACATGCAAGTTGCCTAGTACCTGCACAAACAAATAAGAACCTTGCAACCAACGCGATAGCGGGGTTGTCAATCCCTTCACGGCCACTTGCAAAAGTGAGATCTGATAGAGATGATAAGATAAATATTTTTGGTATTTTTGTTGTACAGATTGAAAAGTAAAGATTGCAAAATAGTAAACAAGATACGATGTAAGTAAAAGAGATATAATATGATGGAAAAGAGACCCCAGGGCCATAGGTTTCACTAGTGGCTTCTCTCAAGATAGCATATCTTACGGTGGGTGAACAAATTACTGTCGAGCAATTGATAGAAAAGCGCATAGTTATGAGAATATCTAGGCATGATCACGTATATAGGCACCACGTCCGTGACAAGTAAATCGAAACGATTCTGCATCTACTACTATTACTCCACACATCGACCGCTATCCAGCATGCATCTAGAGTATTAAGTTCATAAGAACAGAGTAACGCATTAAGCAAGATGACATGATGTAGAGGGATAAACTCAAGCAATATGATATAAACCCCATCTTTTTATCCTTGATGGCAACAATACAATACGTGCCTTGCTGCCCCTGCTGTCACTGGGAAAGGACACCGCAAGATTGAACCCAAAGCTAATCACTTCTCCCATTGCAAGAAAGATCAATCTAGTAGGACAAACCAAACTGATAATTCGAAGAGACTTGAAAAGATATCAAATCATACATAAAAGAATTCAGAGAAGAATCAAATATTGTTCATAGATAATCTTGATCATAAACCCACAATTCATCGGATCTCGACAAACACACCGCAAAAAGTATTACATCAAATAGATCTCCAAGAAGATCGAGGAGAACTTTGTATTGAGAATCAAAGAGAGAGAAGAAGCCATCTAGGTAATAACTATGGACCCGAAGGTCTGTGGTAAACTACTCACACATCATCGGAGAGGCTATGGTGTTGATGTAGAAGCCCTCCGTGATCGATTCCCCCTCCGGCGGAGCGCCGGAAAAGGCCCCAAGATGGGATCTCACGGGTACAGAAGGTTGCGGCGGTGGAAATAGGGTTTCGTGGTGCTCCCGGATGTTTTCGGTGTATATTAGTATATATAGGCGAAAGAAGTAGGTCGGTGGAGCCACGAGGGACCCACGAGGGTGGGGGGCACGCCTACCCCCCTGGGTGCACCCTCCTACCCCGTGGCCGCCTCGTTTCTTCCTTGACGTCCACTCCAAGTCTCCTGGATTGCGTTTGTTCCAAAAACGATTCTCCCGAAGGTTTCATTCCGTTTGGACTCCGTTTGATATTCCTTTTCTGCGAAACACTGAAATAGGGAAAAAACAGCAATTTGGACTGGGCCTCCGGTTAGTAGGTTAGTCCCAAAAATAATATAAAAGTGCATAATAAAGCCCATTAAACATCCAAAACAGGTAATATAATAGCATGGAACAATAAAAAATTATAGATACGTTGGAGACGTATCAAGCATCCCCAAGCTTAATTCCTGCTTGTCCTCGGGTAGGTAAATGATAAAAACAGAATTTTTGATGTGGAATGCTACCTAGAATAATTCTCAATGTAATTTTCTTTATTCTGGCATTAATGTCCAGATCCGAAAGATTCAAAACAAAAGTTTAATATTGACATAAAAATAAGAATACTTCAAGCATACTAACTAAGCAATTATGTCTTCTCAAAATAACATGGCCAAAGAAAGTTATCCCTACAAAATCATATAGTCTGGCTATGCTCTATCTTCATCACACAAAATATTTAAATCATGCACAACCCCGGTTTCAGCCAAGCAATTGTTTCATACTTTAGTATGCTCAAACTTTTTCAACTTTCACGCAATACATGAGCGTGAGCCATGGACATAGCACTATAGGTGGAATAGAACATGGTGGTTGTGGAGAAGACAAAAAGGAGAAGATAGTCTCACATCAACTAGGCGTATCAACGGGCTATGGAGATGCCCATCAATAGATATCAATGTGAGTGAGTAGGGATTGCCATGCAACGGATGCACTAGAGCAATAAGTGTATTAAAGCTCAACAAAAGAAACTAAGTGGGTGTGCATACAACTTGCTTCCTCACGAAGACCTAGGGCAATTTGAGGAAGCTCATCATTGGAATATACAAGCTAAGTTCTATAATGAAAAATTCCCACTAGTATATGAAAGTGACAACATAAGAGACTCTCCATCATTAAGATCATGGTGCTACTTTGAAGCACAAGTGTGGTAAAAGGATAGTAACATTGTCCCTTCTCTCTTTTTCTCTCATTTTTTTGTTTTTTTTGTTTGGGCCTTTTCTCCTTTTTTATGGCCTCTTTTCTTTCTCCTTTTTTTTATTTCATTTTTCGTCCGGAGTCTCATCCCGACTTGTGGGGGAATCATAGTCCCCATCATCCTTTCCTCACTTGGGACAATGCTCTAACAATGATGATCATCACACTTCTATTTACTTACAACTCAAGAATTACAACTTGATACTTAGAACAAAATATGACTCTATGTGTATGCTTCCGGTGGTGTACCGGGATATGCAATGAGTCAAGAGTGACATGTATGAAAGAATTATGAATGGTGGCTTTGCCACAAATACAATGTCAACTACATGATCATGCAAAGCAATATGACAATGATGGAGCGTGTCATAATAAACTGAACGGTGGAAAGTTGCATGGCAATATATCTCGGAATGGCTATGGAAATGCCATAATAGGTAGGTATGGTGGCTGTTTTGACGAAGGTATATGGTGGGTGTATGATACCGGCGAAAGGTGCGCAGTATTAGAGAGGCTAGCAATGGTGGAAGGGTGAGAGTGCGTATAATCCATGGACTCAACATTAGTCATGAAGAACTCACATACTTATTGAAAAAATCTACAAGTCATCAAAACAAAGTACTACACGCATGCTCCTAGGGGAAGGGTTGGTAGGAGTTAACCATCGCGCGATCCCGACCTCCACACATAAGGAAGACAATCAATAAATAAATCATGCTCCGACTTCATCACATAACGGTTCACCATACGTGCATGCTACGGGAATCACAAACTTCAACACAAGTATTTCTCAAATTCAGAACTACTCAACTAGCATTACACTAATATCACCATATTCATATCTCAAAACAATCATAAAGAATCAAACTTCTCATAGTATTCAATGCATTTTATATGATAGTTTTTATTATACCTATCTTGGATGCTCATCACTTTAGGACTAGAATTTTAACCAAAGCAAATTACCATGCTGTTCTAAAATACTCTCAAAATAATATAAGTGAAGCATGAGAGATCAATAATTTCTATAAAATAAAACCACCACCGTGCACTAAAAGATATAAGTGAAGCACTAGAGCAAAATTATCTAGCTTGAAAGATATAAGTGAAGCACATAGAGTATTCTAATAAATTCCGATTCATGTGTGTCCCTCCCAAAAGGTGTGTACAGCAAGGATGATTTTGGTAAACTAAAAAGCAAATGCTCAAATCATACAAGACGCTCCAAGCAAAACACATATCATGTGGTGAATAAAAATATAGCCTCAAGTAAAGTTACCGATAGACAAAGACGAAAGAGGGGATGCCTTCCGGGGCATCCCCAAGCTTAGGCTTTTGGTTGTCCTTGAATTTTACCTTGGGGTGCCTTGGGAATCCCCAAGCTTAGGCTCTTTCCACTCCTTGTTCCAAAATCCATCAAATCTTTACCCAAAATTTGAAAACTTCACAACACAAAACTCAACAGAAAATCTCATGAGCTCCGTTAGTGTAAGAAAACAAACCACCACTTTAAGGTACTGTAATGAACTCATTCTGTATTTATATTGGTTTAAACCTACTGTATTCCAACTTCTCTATGGTTCATACCCCGATACTAGCCATAGATTCATCAAAATAAGCAAACAACACACGAAAAACAGAATCTGTCAAAAACAGAACAGTCTGTAGCAATCGGTATCAAACGCAAACTTCTCGAACTCCAAAAATTCTACCAAAATATTAATTCCTAGATAATTTGTTTCTTAATCTTCTGCAAAAAGAATCAACTGAAAAGTATGTTTCTGTGATTTATGAAAACTAATCTCGTGCGCGCAAAAGTTTCTGTTTTTCAGCAAGATCAAATTAACTATCACCGTAGGTTGTCCTAAAGGTTTTGCTTGGCACAAAAACTAATTAGAACACAAAACCAAATCTAACCAGAGGCTAGATGAATTATTTATTACTAAACAGGAACAAAAAGCAAGGAACAAAAATAAAATTGGGTTGCCACCCAACAAGCGCTATCGTTTAACGCCCCTAGCTAGGCATAAAAACAAGAATAGATCTAGGTATTACCATCTTTGGTATGCAATCCATAGGTGGCTCTCATAATAGATTCATAAGGTAATTTAATTTTCTTCCTAGGAAAGTGTTCCATGCCTTTCGTTAACAGAAATTGGAATCTAATATTTCCTTCTTTGATATCAATAATTACACCAATCGTTCTAAGGAAAGGTCTACCAAGAATAATAGGACATGTAGGATTGCAATCTATATCAAGAACAATAAAATCTATGGGCACATAATTCCTATTTGCAACAATAAGAACATTATTAATCCTTCCCATAGGTTTCTTAATGGTAGAATCCGCAAGATGCAAATTTAAAGAACAATCATCAAACTCATGGAAACCTAGCATATCACATAAAGTTTTAGGAATCGTGGAAACACTAGCACCCAAATCACACAAAGCATAGCATTCATGATCTTTAATCTTAATTTTAATAGTAGGTTCCCACTCATCATAAAGTTTTCTAGGGATAGAAACTTCTAATTCAAGTTTTTCTTCATAAGATTGCATTAAAGCATCAACGATATGTTTGGTAAAAGCTTTATTTTGACTATAAGCATGAGGAGAATTTAACACAGATTGCAACAAGGAAATACAATCTATCAAAGAGAAATTATCATAATTAAATTCCTTGAAACCCAAAATAGTGGGTTCATTACTATGTAAAGTTTTGGCCTCTTCAATCCCACTTTTACCAATTTTTGTATCAAGATCTAAAAACTCCGAATCATTGGGACGCCTTTTAACTAAAGTTGACTCATCTCCAGTCCCATCTTTATCAAGATTCATATTGGAAAACAAAGATTTAATAGGAGACACATCAATCACTTTTAGATCTTCATCCTTATTATCCTCTAGATCTTCCGGTTTAGCGGCCATCTTATTAACTAAGGTGGCTTGCTTATCCGAAATTTGGCCTACTAAATTTTCAAGATGAGCAAACTCAGATTTCAGACCATAAAATTCCTTAGACATATCATCAAGCTCTTTATTCATGTACTCCATAAAACTTGTCTGTTCTTTAAGCTCATTTCTGAAGAAATTATTATGCTCAAATTGCAGAGACATAAAGCTTCTAACGTTGTTTTCAATTTCTTCCAACCTTCTAAGGTGAAGATCAACGCTTTTAGGCAAGGCCATCAGGGCAAATAGGCACACAAGAGGCAAACGGAAAAAGGGCGAATAAAACGGCAAGGGTGAAGTGGGGGAGAGGAAAACGAGAGGCAAATGGCAAATAATGTAATGCAAGGGATAAGAGTTTGTGATGGGTACTTGGTATCTCTTGACTTGTGCGTAGATCTCTCCGGCAACGGAGCCAGAAATCGGCGAGTTGTCGGGAGATCAAATATTGACTTGACTTGGCGTAAACCTCCCCGGTAACGGCGCCAGAAATCGTTCTTGCTACCTCTCGAGCATGCGTTGGTTTTCCCTTCAAGAGGAAAGGGTGATGCAGCAAAGTAGTGTAAGTATTTCCCTCAGTTTTTGAGAACCAAGGTATTAATCCAGTAGGAGGTTACACGCAAGGCGCCTATAGTACCTGCACAAACAAATAAGAACCTTGCAACCAACGCGATAAAGGGGTTGTCAATCCCTTCACGGCCACTTGCAAAAGTGAGATCTGATAGAGATGATAAGATAGATATTTTTGGTATTTTTGTTGTATAGATTGAAAAGTAAAGATTGCAAAATAGTAAACGAGATACGATGTAAATAAAAGAGATATAATATGATGGAAAAGAGACCCCGGGGCCATAGGTTTCACTAGTGGCTTCTCTCAAGATAGCATATCTTACTGTGGGTGAACAAATTACTGTCGAGCAATTGATAGAAAAGCGCATAGTTATAAGAATATCTAGGCATGATCATGTATATAGGCATCACGTCCGTGATAAGTAAATCGAAACGATTCTGCATCTACTACTATTACTCCACATATCGACCGCTATCCAGCATGCATCTAGAGTATTAAGTTCATAAGAACAGAGTAACGCATTAAGCAAGATGACATGATGTAGAGGGATAAACCCAAGCAATATGATATAAATCCCATCTTTTTATCCTCGATGGCAACAATACAATATGTGCCTTGCTGCCCCTGCTGTCACTGGGAAAGGACACCGCAAGATTGAACCCAAAGCTAAGCACTTCTCCCATTGCAAGAAAGATCAATCTAGTAGGCCAAACCAAACTGATAATTCGAAGAGACTTGCAAAGATATCAAATCATACATAAAAGAATTCAGAGAAGAATCAAATATTGTTCATAGATAATCTTGATCATAAACCCACAATTCATCGGATCTCGACAAACACACCGCAAAAAGTATTACATCGAGTAGATCTCCAAGAAGATCGAGGAGAACTTTGTATTGAGAATCAAAGAGAGAGGAGAAGCCATCTAGCTAATAACTATGGACCCAAAGGTCTGTGGTAAACTACTCACACATCATCGGAGAGGCTATGGTGTTGATGTAGAAGCCCTCCGTGATCGATTCCCCCTCCGGTGGAGTGCCGGAAAAGGCCCCAAGATGGGATCTCACAGGTACAGAAGGTTGCGGCGGTGGAAATAGGGTTTTGTGGTGCTCCCAGATGTTTTCGGGGTATGTGAGTATATATAGGCGAAAGAAGTAGGTCGGTGGAGCCGCGAGGGGCCCACGAGGGTGGGGGGCGCACCCTCCTACCTCGTGGTCGCCTCGTTTCTTCCTTGACGTCCACTCCAAGTCTCCTGGATTGCGTCTGTTCCAAAAACGATTCTCCAGAAGGTTTCATTCCGTTTGGACTCCGTTTGATATTCCTTTTCTGCGAAACACAGAAATAGGCAAAAAACAGCAATTTGCACTGGGCCTCCGGTTAGTAGATTAGTCCCAAAAATAATGTAAAAGTGCATAATAAAGCCCATTAAACATCCAAAACAGATAATATAATAGCATGGAACAATCAAAAATTATAGATACGTTGGAGACGTATCATTTGTTCATACTCACATAAAAGTTATATTGTCATAGATCCTACAACATGTGGTGCTTGCCCCCATCTTTGCTAGCCAAAAATTCCGCACCAAGTAGAGATACTACTTGTGCATCAAAAAACCCTTAAACCCTAATCTTATTTTCAAGAGTCCACCATACCTACCTAAGGATTGAATAAGATCCTTCAAGTAAGTTGTCATCGGTGCAATAAGGCAATAAAAATTGCTTCTAAAAGTGAGATCATTTAGTGTAAGAGAAAATTTAGCTTTGTACGAACTTGGATGGCAAAGAATAAAAGCGACGGACTGCATAATAAAGGTTTCCATCTTAAGGGGCAATACAACGTGACGTTCTTTTGCACTAAGGGATTGAGCATACAAACAAATAAGCGCATGGCAACCTCTCCTTCCCTCTGCGAAGGGCCTATCTTTTAATTTTTATGTATTTACTTTTATGCAAGAGTCAATGTTTTTCTCTCTATTCCTTTTTATTTTTCTCCTTTGGCTAGCATCATGTGGTGAGGAAAGATCTAGGCACATATGTCGAGTTGAATATGGGTAGCATGAGTTATTATTGTTGACATCACCCTTGAGGTGAATACGTTGGGAGGCAAAACAATAAGCCTCTATCTTTCTATGTGTCTGGTTGAAACGTTTTGCTCATGTGTATGCGGTGAGTGTTAGCAATCATAGAAGACTATAAGATGGTTGAGTATGTGGAGCTCTTACTTAAACTCTGTTGAATAAGTTGAACTGCAATTGCTTGGTGACTGAGAACATAGGTTGTTGGGTTTCAAGAGAATTCATTGTTTGAACCTTAACATGTGAATTGGTTGCTACTTTAACATGAGAAGTTTTATAAGAAAGAATTGTTGTTATGATGCTAGCAAAAGTGATTGAAATTATCATTGATCAAACTTATGCACTTTGCTAGCATTCACACTTCATAAATTATTTCTTTTATCATTTACCTACTCGAGGACGAGTAGGAATTAAGCTTGGGGATGCCGATACATCTCCAACGTATCTATAATTTATGAAGTATTCATGCTAATATATTATCATTCTTGGATGTTTTACAATCATTTTATAGCAACTTTATATCATTTTTTGGGACTAACCTATTGACCCAGTGCCCAGTGCCAGTTGTTGTTTTTTGCTTGTTTTTCACATCGTAGGAAATCAAAACCAAACGGAGTCCAAATACCGCAAAACTTTTTGGAGAATTTTTATGGACCAGAACACCCAGGATGGGCCAGAGCAGCACCTGGGGGGTGCCCCGAGGGGGGCACAACCCACCAGGGCGCGCATGGGCCCCCTGACGTGCCCAGGTGGGTTGTACCCACCTCGGTGGCCTCCTGCACCCCCTCTTCGCCCTATAAATTCACAAATATTCCAAAACCTTTCGGGGTTAACCTAGATCGGAAGTTCCATCTCCGCAAGCCTCTGTAGCCACCGAAAACAAATCGGGAGCCCGTTCCGGCACCCTGCCGGAGGGGGAAATCATCACCGGTGGACATCTTCATCATCCCGGCGGCCACCACAATGAGGAGGGAGTAGTCCACCCTCGGGGTTGAGGGTTTGTACCAGTAGCTATGTGTTTAATCTCTCTCTCTCTCTCGTGATCTTGAGATGTCACGATCTTGATATATCATGGGCTTTGTTAACATAGATGGATCATATGATGTATCTCCCCTCTCTACTCTTGTTGTGATGAATTGAATCTTTACCCTTTGAAGTTTTGTCTTGTCGGATTGAATATTCAGATTTGAGAATACATGATGTATGTCTTGCGGTATGAATACTTGAGGTGACAATGGGGTATCATATTGATTCACTTGATGTATGTTATGGCACTCAACTTGCGGATTCCCGCGGTGACATTGGGGTAATCTATGCATAGGGGTTGATGCACATTTTTATTATCTTTTCTCCGATAGAAACTTTGGGGTCCCCTTGTAGTTCTTTGTGTGGATTGAATATTATGATCATGAATTTGTTTGATGCATATCATAGAATTAACTCACGGATACTCGTGGTGACATTGGAGTATCTAGGTGACATTAGAGTTGGTTGATGTGTGTCATATGGTGTTATTTTAGTACGAACTCTTGATTATATTGATCGCAAAGAATAGCTTGCGTTATTTTAGTACGAACTCTAGGATAGATTGATCGGAAAGAATAGCTTTGAGGTGGTTTCGTACCCTACAAACAATTTCTATCTTTTGTTCTCCGCTAATAGGAACTTGGGAGTGATTCTTTATTGCACTTTGAGGGGTAATCATATGATCCAACTATGTTAGCATTGTTGAGAGATTGCACTAGCGAAAGTACGGACCCTAGGCCTCATTTTCAAGCATTGCAATACCGTTTTTGTGCCCGTTTACTATTTGCTACCTTGCAGTTTTTTATTTATTCAGATTATAAAAATATATTTCTACCATCCATATTACACTTTTATCACCATCTCTTCGCCGAACTAGTGCACCTATACAATTTGCCATTGTATTGGGTGTGCTGGAGACATAAGAGATTTCTTGTATTTGGTTGCGGGGTTGCTTGAGAGAGACCATCTTCATCCTACACCTCCCACGGATTGATAAACCTTAGGTCATCCACTTGAGGGAAAATTGCTACTGTCCTACAAAACTCTGCGCTTGGAGGCCCAACACGAGTCTATAAGAATAAAGTTGCGTACTAGACATCAACCCTCAAGAATGCTTTGCTTATCATAAGAGACCGATTTGGCGTGTCCTTTGCCTCAAAAGGATTGTGCTACCTTGCTGCACTCTTGTTACCGTTACCGTTACTTGCTTGTTACAAATGATCTTGCTATCAAACAACTTGTTACCTACAATTTCAGTGCTTGCAGACATTACCTTGCTGAAAACCACTTGTCATTTCCTTCTGCACCTCGTTGGGTTCGACACTCTTACTTATCGAAAGGACTACGATTGATCCCCTATACTTGTGGGTCATCATCCGCTGTCTGCAAACCTTGTATCCCATGGAGAGGATATAAGGCTCGGGGACGCATCAGTCATTGTCTGGTCCGTCCGTCACATAGAACACGGCTACAATGGACCATCTTTTTTTACCTTTTTTTCTTTTTCTCTCTTCATCCTCACCAATCATATGCATATGAGTGGACAATCTTAAGACAAAGTGAGGGATATGGCTGCATGCATGGAGAAATGAGGGATTTAGACGGACACGCCCGGACATTGACCGGACTCATCCATAGATGTTTGAGGAGCCAAATTTGAGGGAACCAGCTGTAGATGCCATTAGGAAACTTTTCATAGTTATTTCCATCATAACTTTGTCAGTAAGGGCATCTCCAATGTGGATAATAAAAATGCCTCCAAATATCTATATCGGGCCATTTGGACATTTTTAGCCATTCAATATAAATCCTCAAATAGGGCAGGACTTGTTCCGACGTCCTAAATCTCATAGACCGACCCAAAATTGGATGGAACACTAGGGAATCCGGACATTCATCACGTCGGACTCCGACACCCCAGACCCACCCAAAATCCTAATAGGAGCCCATGTTTTTACATAATCCGGCCTTCTTTATCTGCTTTTTGTCAGCCCTTCTCAACTTGATCAAGGGTTCAATAAAGAGAAATCGAGTGTTGAATCAGCATCAGACAATGGGGCATGTTGCTTCCTCTCAATTAGGAACGTGTTGGGGCCCAAGTGCAAAGGTTTGTTCCAAGCAACAATTTTCCCTGAAAGTGGATAACTTTAAGGTTTATCGGACTAGTAGGATCTTTGAACTATAGCTAGTGATTAGTAACTTCACACACATATATAAAACTTCCCTTGGCGCCCAACGAAGCTAATAAAATTTGCAGTATTACTAGCCTTGCTAGTTACAAGGATTAATGCAAATGTGTGGTCGAAAGATTATGATTGCAATGAAATAAGGGACTGTTTTAGATTGTAAAGAGAGTAAGAGCGAGACGATCGAGGTTGTATGCAATGGATAACATTGAACTGGGACGCATGGGTTCACTAGTGGTTTCTCTGCAAGAGAAATAACAAGGTGTAGTGAAAAAATTACAGTTGTGTATCGATTAAATTGCTGTTTATGAGTATGATTACACGTGGCATAATTGCATATAGGTATTATGTCCAGACATCCACTAGATCATTAATGCAATTGCATCTATAGTTAATACTCTACCCCAAGACCACTATACAGCATGCCTATCAAGGTATTAAGTAAAGAAAAGAGTATTGCATTAGTGTGATGGCATGATATTGATGATATATTGTCTTCATCTTGCGTTCAAAGGACAACTACGCGGTCATGTTTTTATCCCTAGCAGCAATAATACAATACAAGCCTTTTTCACTTCCTGTGGTAGATTACTTGCACGATTGAACCCAACTAACATGCGCAACTCCCTCTTTGAGATCATTTATCAAACTTGGCCAACGAAAGACAAATAGATCGGAGAGCATATATGTATAAGAATAATGCAGCAAAGAAACCAAATTGATCTCAAAAGAATTCATGAATAGATCTTATCATAAAGTGACAATTCATCACAACACAACAAACACACCAAAAAATTACATCAGATGGATCACAATCATGTAGGGTATCTCATGTGATCTCCGTATCAAGAAGGAAGAGAGAGAAAACTATCTAGCTACCGTTATGGACCCATAGTCCAAAGAAAACTACTCACAAGCGATCATGGTGGCAACCAGGTTGATTTAAATGGCCACCGAGATGACTCCTCCCACTGGCAAGGTACTGGAAAAGGTATCAGATTGGATCATTTCAGAACACAGAGGGTGTGGCGGCAGAAAAAATTCGAACTCCTGGATATTTAGGGTGCTCAGAGCACACAAAATATAGGCGTAACCACGTAAGTACCCCCCGGCCACATCACCTAGCCTTGTGGGGCCCATGGGGCTCCCCTCGTGTAGGTTCAGGGTCCTCCGGTGAATTCCTGATGCAAAACTTTTTCTGGAATTTTGTAAGATTTTATATGTGCATCATAAAATTGATTTCCTGAAAGTCCAGGCACATGCAGAAAATAATAGCGGACACTTGGAAGCGAGTTAATAGGTTTGTCTAGAAAAATAATAAAAATGGTGCGACAACTATGCCAAAGTAATATGAATATAGCATGAAACAATAAAAAATAGATACATTTGAGGCGTATAACATGTTGACCTCTATGATACGTCTCCAACGTATCTATAATTTTTTATTGTTCCATGCTTTTATATTATCAATTTTGGATGTTTAATGAGCTTTATTATACACTTTTATATTATTTTTCGGACTAACCTACTAACCGGAGGCCCGGTCCAAATTGCTGTTTTTTTGCCTATTTCAGTGTTTCGCAGAAAAGGAATGTCAAACGGAATCCAAACGGAATGAAACCTTCGGGAGAGTGATTTTTGGAACAAACGCAATCCAGGAGACTTGGAGTGGACGTCAACGAAGCAACGAGGCGGCCACGAGGTAGGAGGGCGCGCCCAGGGAGGTAGGCGTGCCCCCCACCCTCGTGGGCCCCTCGTGGCTCCCCCAACCGACTTCTTTCACCTATATATACTCATATACCCCGAAAACATCCGAGAGCACCATGAAACCCTATTTTCACCGCAGCAACCTTCTGTACCCGTGAGATCCCATCTTGGGGCCTTTTCCGGCGCTCCGCCGGATGGGGAATCGATCACGGAGGGCTTCTACATCAACACCATAGCCTCTCCGATGATGTGTGAGTAGTTTACCTCAGACCTTCGGGTCCATAGTTATTAGCTAGATGGCTTCTTCTCTCTCTTTGGATCTCAATACAAAGTTCTCCTCGATCTTCTTGGAGATCTATTCAATGTAATTCTTTTTGCGGTGTGTTTATCGAGATCCGATGAATTGTGGGTTTATGATCGAGAATATCTATGAACAATATTTGAATCTCCTCTGAATTCTTTTATGTATGATTTGTTATCTTTGCAAGTCTCTTTGAATTATCAGTTTGGTTTGGCCCACTAGATTGATCTTTCTTGCAATGGGAGAAGTGCTTAGCTTTGGGTTCAATCTTGCGGTGTCCTTTCCCAGTGACAGCAGGGGCAGCAAGGCATGTATTGTATTGTTGCCATCGAGGATAAAAAGATGGGGTTTATATCATATTGATTGAGTTTATCCCTCTACATCATGTCATCTTGCCTAATGCGTTACTCTGTTCTTATGAACTTAATACTCTAGATGCATGCTGGAAAGCGGTCGATGTGTGGAGTAATAGTAGTAGATGCAGAATCATTTCGGTCTACTTGTCGCGGACGTGATGCCTATATACATGATCATGCCTAGATATTCTCATAACTATGCACTTTTCTATCAATTGCTCGACAGTAATTTGTTCACCCACCATAATATTTATGCTATCTTGAGAGAAGCCACTAGTGAAACCTATGGCCCCCGGGTCTATCTTCCATCATATAAGTTTCCGATCTATTTTATTTTGCAATCTTTATTTTCCAATCTATACAACAAAAATACCAAAAATATTTATCTTATTATCTCTATCAGATCTCACTTTTGCAAGTGGCCGTGAAGGGATTGACAACCCCTTCATCGCGTTGGTTGCAAGGTTCTTATTTGTTTGTGCATGTACAAGGGATTTGCGTGTATCCTCCTACTGGATTGATACCTTGGTTCTCAAAAACTGAGGGAAATACTTGCGCTACTTTGCTGCATCACCCTTTCCTCTTCAAGGAAAACCAACACAGTGCTCAAGAGGTAGCAAGAAGGATTTCTGGCGCCGTTGCCGGGGGGTCTACGCACAAGTCAAGACATACCAAGTACCCATCACAAACTCTTATCCCTCACATTACATTATTTGCCATTTGCCTCTCGTTTTCCTCTCCCCCACTTCACCTTTGCCGTTTTATTTGCCCTCCTTTCCGTTCGCCTCTTCTTCGCTTGCTCCTTGTGGTTTTTGCTGCCATTATGTCTGAAACTGGGGAGCTTATCGTTGATAAGGACAATAGTAATAACATGGGAAACTTTGATGCTTTTGATGATCGTCCTGAAGAACCCACTATCTTACATACTAAAAAGTTTCTAATTGGTAGTGGTAATATTATTGGAAAATGAGTTATTCAAGATTTCTTTACTTGTGCCGGTGCTTTGCCCACTATGGGTGGATCTATTCTTCATAAAACTAGTAGTCTTGCGGATGTGATATCTTTGCTCGTAGTTGAACTTGAAAGACAGTTTATTCATATGCATCCTTGCATACAAAGGATTTTTCTAGAATTTTCCAATATTGAGCACTCTTCTGTTAAGCGAGTAGCTACTATCTTTTTGGCACATGAGTTTAGATTTATAATAAAAGAAGCCAATGAAATTTTTGCGCATTATAGGGTGGACGCTGGTCGTCCTCCCATAGAAGCTATCTTTTTTAATCAAGAGGACTTAATGCGTTTACGATCTTTAGATCATGTCGCTTACAATGAAAACCTTAGAAAGAAGGTTCCTACCGATGTTCTAGTTGATAGAATTTCTGAACTCAATGATGATTTTGCTATTCAGAATAAAGGGTTAGGTTTTTCTCTTTAACAAAGGCTCATGACTTTTTGCCAACAGAACGCTTATAATGATGAATTGGTTGTGCAATATAAGGGGCCAAAGGAGGAACCCATACCTCCCGAGCTTGATCTTGGGGACTTTTGTCCCATTAAATTTAGCCCTTTTGATTATTTTTGCTTCCCGCAAAGAAAACTTTCTGCTGAATGTAGGGAATATGAGAGGATTTTTCGTGATTTGCCTTACCATTATTATGGTAATACTTAGATCTATTCTTGTTTTTATGCCTAGCTAGGGGCGTTAAACGATAGTGCTTGTTGGGAGGCAACCCAATTTTATTTGTGTTCCTTGCTTTTTGTTCCTGTTCATTAATAAATAATTCATCTAGCCTCTGGTTAGATGTGGTTTTGTGTTTTAATTAGTGTTTGTGCCAAGTAAAACCTTTAGGATAACCTACGGTGATAGTTAATTTGATCTTGCTGAAAAACATAAACTTTTGCGCGCACGAGATTAGTTTTCATAAATCACAAAAATGTGCTTCTCAGTTGATTCTTTTTGCAGAAGATTAACAAACAAATTATCTAGGACTTCCTATTATGGTAGAATTTTTGGAGTTACAGAAATTTGCGTTTGATACAGATTGCTACAGACTGTTCTGTTTTTGACAGATTCTGTTTTTCGTGTGTTGTTTGCTTATTTTGATGAGTCTATGGCTAGTATCGGGGGGTATGAACCATAGAGAAGTTGGAATACATTAGGTTTAACACCAATACAAATAAAGAATGAGTTCATTACAGTACCTTAAGGTGGTGGTTTGTTTTATTTCGCTAACGGAGCTCATGAGATTTTCTGTTGAGTTTTGTGTTGTGAAGTTTTCAAGCTTTTGGGTGAAGATTTGATGGATTTTGGAATAAATAGTGGCAAGAGCCTAAGCTTAGGGATGCCCAAGGCACCCCAAGGTAAAATTCAAGGACAACCAAAATCCTAAGCTTGGGGATGCCCCGGAAGGCATCCCCTCTTTCGTCTTCGTCCATCGGTAACTTTACTTGATGCTATATTTTTATTCACCACATGATATGTGTTTTGCTTGGAGCGTCTTGTATGATTTGAGTCTTTGCTTTTTAGTTTACCACAATCATCCTTGCTGTACACACCTTTTGGGAGAGACACACATGAATCAGAATTTATTTGAATACTCTATGTGCTTCACTTATATCTTTTGAGCTAGATAATTTTGCTCTAGTGCTTCACTGATATCTTTTTAGAGCACGGTGGTGGTTTTATTTTATAAAAATTATTGATATCTCATGCTTCACTTAAATTATTTTGAGAGTCCTTTAGAACAGCATGGTAATTTTCTTTGGCTATAAAATTAGTCCTAATATGATAGGCATCCAAGATGGATATAATAAAAACTTTCATATAGAGTGCATTGAATACTATGAGAAGTTTGATACTTGATTATTGTTTTGAGATATGAAGATGGGGATATTACAGTTGTGCTAATTGAGTAATTGTGAATTTGAGAAATACTTGTGTTGAAATTTGCAAGTCCCGTAGCATGCACGTATGGTAACCGTTGTGTAAAAAATTTGAAACATGAGGTGTTCTTTGATTGTCATCCTTTGTGTGGAGGTCGGGATCGCGTGATGGTAAACTCCTACCAACCCTTCCCCTAGGAGCATGCGTGTAGTGCTTGGTTTTGATGACTTGTAGATTTTTGCAATAAGTATGTGAGTTCTCTATGACTAATGTTGAGTCCATGAATTATACGCACTCGCACCCTACCATCGTTGCTAGCCTCTTCGGTACCGTCCATTGCCCTTTCTCACCTTGAGAGTTGGTGCAAACTCCGCTGGTACATCCAAACCCCGTGATATGATACGCTCTATCACACATAAACCTCCTTATATCTTCCTCAAAACAGCTACCATACCTACCTATTATGGCATTTCCATACCCATTCCAAGATATATTGCCATGCAACTTTCCACCGTTTCATTTATTATGACACACTTCATCATTGTCATATTTCCTTGCATGATCATGTAGTTGACATCGTATTTTTGGCAAAGCCACCATGCATAACTAATCATACATGTCACTCTTGATTCATTACCCATCCCGGTACACCGCCGAAGGCATTCATATAGAGTCATATTTTGTTCTAGTATCAAGTTGTAATCATTGAGTTGTAAATAAATAGAAGTGTGATGATCATCATTCATAGAGCATTGTCCCAAAAAAAAGAGAAAGGCCAAATAAAAAAAGAGGCCCAAAAAAAGAGAAAAGAAATAAAAAGGGGCAATGCTACTATACTTTTTTCCACACTTGTGCTTCAAAGTAGCACCATGATCTTTATGATAGAGAGTCTCTTGTTTTGTCACTTTCATATACTAGTGGGAATTTTTTTCATTATAGAACTTGGCTTGTATATTCCAACAATGGGCTTCCTCAAATGCCCTAGATCTTCGTGAGCAAGCAAGTTGGATGCACACCCACTTAGTTTCTTTTGTTGAGCTTTCATACATTTATAGCTCTAGTGCATCCCTTGCATGGCAATCCCTACTCTTTACATTGACATCAATTGATGGGCATCTCCCTAGCCCGTTGATTAGCCGCGTCAATGTGAGACTTTCTCCTTTTTTGTCTTCTCCACACAACCCCCATCACCATATTCTATTCCACCCATAGTGCTATGTCCATGGCTCATGCTCATATATTGCGTGAAAGTTGAAAAAGTTTGAAAATTCTAAAGTATGAAACAATTGCTTGGCTGAAACCGGGGTTGTGCATGATTTGAATATTTTGTGTGACGAAGATGGAACATAGCCAAACTATATGATTTTGTAGGGATGAACTTTCTTTGGCCATGTTATTTTGAGAAGACATAATTGCTTAGTTAGTATGCTTGAAGTACTATTATTTTTATGTCAATATTAAACTTTTATCTTCAATCTTTCGGATCTGAATATTCATGCCACAATAAAGAAAATTACATAGAAAAATATGCTAGGTAGCACTCCACATCAAAAATTCTGTTTTTATCATTTACCTACTCGAGGACAAGCAGGAATTAAGCTTGGGGATGCTTGATACGCCTCCAACATATCTATAATTTTTTATTGTTCCATGCTTTTGTATTATCCGTTTTGGATGTTTAGTGGGCTTTATTATACACTTTTATATTATTTTTGGGACTAACCTACTAACCAGAGGCCCAGTCCAAATTGTTGTTTTTTTTTCCTATTTCAGTGTTTCGCAGAAAAGGAATATCAAACGGAGAAACCTTCGGGAGAGTGATTTTTGGAACAAACGCAATCCAGGAGACTTGGAGTGGACGTCAAGGAAGCAACGAGGCGGCCAGGAGGTAGGAGGGCGCGCCCAGGGGGTAGGCACGCCCCCCACCCTCGTGGGCCCCTCGTGGCTCCCCCAACCGACTTCTTTCGCCTATATATACTCATATACCCCGAAAACATCCGAGAGCACCACGAAACCCTATTTCCACCGCCGCAACCTTCTGTACCCGTGAGATCCCATCTTGGGGCCTTTTCCGGCGCTCCACCGGAGGGGGAATCGATCATGGAGGGCTTCTACATCAACACCATAGCCTCTCCGATGATGTGTGAGTAGTTTACCTCAGACCTTCGGGTCCATAGTTATTAGCTAGATGGCTTCTTCTCTCTCTTTGGATCTCAATACAAAGTTCTCCTCGATCTTCTTGGAGATCTATTCGATGTAATTCTTTTTGCGGTGTGTTTGTCGAGATCCGATGAATTGTGGGTTTATGATCGAGATTATCTATGAACAATATTTGAATCTCCTCTGAATTCTTTTATGTATGATTTGTTATCTTTGCAAGTCTCTTCGAATTATCAGTTTGGTTTGGCCCACTAGATTGATCTTTCTTGCAATGGGACAAGTGCTTAGCTTTGGGTTCAATCTTGCGGTGTCCTTTCCCAGTGACAGCAGGGGCAGCAAGGCATGTATTGTATTGTTGCCATCGAGGATAAAAAGATGGGGTTTATATCATATTGCTTGAGTTTATCCCTCTAAATCATGTCATCTTGCCTAATGTGTTACTCTGTTCTTATGAACTTAATACTCTAGATGCATGCTGGATAGCGGTCGATGTGTGGAGTAATAGTAGTAGATGCAGAATCATTTCGGTCTACTTGTCGCGGACGTGATGCCTATATACATTATCATGCCTAGATATTCTCATAACTATGCACTTTTCTATCAATTGCTCGACAGTAATTTGTTCACCCACCGTAATATTTATACTATCTTGAGAGAAGCCACTAGTGAAACCTATGGCCCCCGGGTCTATCTTCCATCATATAAGTTTCCGACCTATTTTATTTTGCAATCTTTATTTTCCAATCTATACAACAAAAATACCAAAAATATTTATCTTATTATCTCTATCAGATCTCACTTTTGCAAGTGGTCGTGAAGGGATTGACAACCCCTTTATCGCGTTGGTTGCAAGGTTCTTATTTGTTTGTGCAGGTACGAGGGATTTGCGTGTAGCCTCGTACTGGATTGATACCTTGGTTCTCAAAAACTGAGGGAAATACTTACGCTACTTTGCTGCATCACCCTTTCCTCTTCAGGGGAAAACCAACGCAGTGCTCAAGAGGTAGCACTCTACGAGGACTATTTTGCCCTTGATGTGCTATTCGAACGCTATTTCCGACGATGGATACAACAACCATCGTTCTTGCTCATCATACAAGGTCTTAGGGCCTATGATGATTACTTCAAGCTAAAGAAGGATGCCATTTGCTGCATTGGGTTCTCTCGTCTCTTGAAATGCATGTTAGCTATAGGTTGGTTCCACCACAAAGACACTCAGATCGCAAGAAAATAGTAGCTTGAAGACCATACCAATCCAAGAAAAATATAATGACGACACAATGTTGTGGCACTAGTTTACACATGATTATTTTTGGATAATTGACCTATCTTTGATGACCACCATGAGGTCGGTTTAGAATTTGGAGTAGTCAAATATTTTAAGTTTGATCGTCACTATAAGTTCTTTTTACCAACACTTATAGAGCATAAAATTGGTGCTGGTAGATCCATTACAACATATACTATGTAATGCACCGTTAATTTCATGATTTAAAATTTGGAAACAATTTGTTTTGGCTAAACCTCGAAACCATAAAAATTGCCTAAAATGAGCAAATCAACAAAATAATTAGAATTTGATAAATTTGAATTTAAATAATTAGATAAATTAGCATTGTAGCCATACTTCTTTGCAAAAGCTAATATATGCTAATCGTGGGTTCCTTACATCGACTATAGTTGAACCAGGTTCCCAACTCAGCGCCGCAACTTATTTTGACAAAATTTCCTACAACAGGCATAAAAGTTGAATTTTAAAAAAATATGCTGAGCTGGGTTTCAAACCCTAGACCAAAGGATAAGAGAACATCTGCCTACCACTACGCTATGCGCAAGGGTATGTTTTATGAAGGATAATATCGTCTTTTATGTGGATGTTTTAAAATACAAAAATATTTTGAATGAAACACAAATATTTCACTCACCCTTGAAACAATCAAAATTTCTGAAATTTCATCCTTTTTTCCTTTTTTTAACTGAGGCAACATATTCATAGAAAATGATCGGTTATCAAAATTTTACCCTGTCAATTTCCATCAAGTATGCAAGGGACAATTTATTATAAACGTATGTAGAAACACCATAGAAATAGAAATGTTCTTGGAACTTGTCGGTCTCCTTGAGGAAGGACCGGTGAGTAAAGTTGATATGATATTCCTGAGCAGGTTAATTGGTGGTAGCCGTAAATTTTGGACTACTTTTTCAAAGGCTGCCATGTGTAGAGGGTAACCTGTATACAAACAAGATCGGATTATCTCTCCTTGAATGTGTAGGAATTGATCAAGATGGAATGTTCTTACATAGTTTCATTACTCATGTGCAGATGAAACTTTGACTGTATTATAGAAAATTAAACTTGAAAGCTACTCCCTATATTGACAAATGTAAGATATTTCAGATATTTCAATATGAACTACATACAGACTAAAATATGTGAATAAACACATTCAAACGTGTCTATATATCCGATCCAGAAAAACTTTAGATCTTACATTTTTAAACGGAGGGAGTACCTCTTTTTTGCGAGAAAACTTCGGACTTATTTCTCATGACATGGCAGTACAAAGAACACATAAATAACAAGAGTTACATCCGTGTTCATAGACCACCTGGCGACGACTACAAGTATTGGAGCGAGCCAAAGGCGTGCCGCCATCATCGTCATTCCCTCACCGAAGCCGGGTCAAACTTGTTGTAGTAGACAGTCGGGAAGTTGTCATGCTAAGGCCCTATGGGATCAACGCACCAGAACAGTAACCGTCGTTGATGAAGAGAAGTATAGATCGAAAGAATCCAACTTGTGCAAACATGAACAAAGATTGGATCCAAAGATATCCACCGAAGACCAGCACTGACTAAATCCTGCAATATCCGTCCCAGACACACGCCCTCTGACGATGCTAGATGTATCACAGAAACGGGGAATAGGCAAGGAGAACCTTATTGTATCTCCAGAAAGCCACCCCGACCTCGTTTTTGTGAGCATGACAGAAACCCTAAACGAAGTCCTGAAAGCACCTAAAAACAGAGCAAGCTCCCTACCTCTAGCAAGGGGCGGGGTTCACCGCACCTCCATGGCAGTAGGGCCACCGGAGACGAGGCGGATCAACGGCGATGATAGGCGGGAGGCAGAAATACCATAGTCTTCTTTTGTTGGAGAACAGGAGGCGGCGGCTGCGAACGATATGGATGGAACGCTATGAACGGAGAGAGCACTAGTGTTAAAGCCATATCAAATTTTTTTTATGACAACACCTTTTCTTTTGTTCCGATTTCTGGTAGTGCACGGAATCATACAAAGACTAGAAGCATCGATCCTCAGTCTAGCTACGCATGTAGAGATGAATAAACGCAAGTCACTTGTATTCATGGAGAGATAATACGACTACAAGACTACATAGCTTAGAATCTATTACTTTCGTGAGCATCATGGCATAGCATAAAAGATTAGATACACTGCCGCCCTACGCATCTATGTCTACAAGACTACATAGCTAAGAATCTATTACTTCCGTTAGCTTGAAGGCATGCACCAACTTGTAACTTCAACCACCCATTTGACAGGAGAACGGAAAGACAAGTGACCAATTTCTACTGTGGCCGGCAAAAGTTGTGTTCTGGATTTACACTACTTCAGCGGTTCGGCACCCGGCATCACAAAAATCTCAGGTCAGTTGGTCGTACCAATGATCTCTAGCTTTGTTTGAAATAGAGAAAAATGCGTATTATCATACAGGGATATACGGAAAATCAATTAACAGCATTTTTTATAAAATCATGTATTGTATAACAGCTACATTTGCAGACGAGAAAGTTGACGAAAATGGCTATCTTCGCTTTTCAGAGGAAAAAAAATATGTTGACATATTTTTGGATCCACAATATGATGCACACCTGGTTAATTTTCTTGCGCCTACTCATTTGCTAAAAATTCGAGCTCATATATTTGTTTTATGTCACATGTCAGTTAGGTGCACCTCCCAAAAAGATCAGTTGGGTGTAGAGTCATAGAAACCGGCGACCACCAGGCGGCAACCGGGCATTTCTTTTCTTTCTGAAAATGCTCCCCCTCTGCTTCCTTTTGCACTGTTGGTTCGCCCTAATACACCCTCAGCATTAATGTAATTAGTCAAATCAAACACATTAAGCTACCGGAGAATGGCGACCAACCAGCATGGCCATGTGGCGCATGTTGGTTAGCCGTGGCAAAACATTTTTTGATTTATTTTTTTGGAAGATGAAATTATGAAACTTTTTGATTTTTTTTTGGAAGATGAAATTGAGACTTTTTTTTCCTTTTGAGTAAAGTTTTTTTTGGAGATTATTTTTGAAAAATGGAAGTGAGACTTTTGTTTCTTTTTCATTTTAAGAATGTTTTTAGGTTTTTTCTTTTTCTTTTTGAGATGGATGTGATGTTCACGTGTTGTTAGAGAGTTTACTTTTTAATTTTGAGATGAAGTTTAGGTTTTTTCTTTGAGAGGGAGAAATATACGCACAGTTTCCTCTCAAGGGGCCCGCAATGGTGGGCCCCAACCACTAGTAAGGAATTAAGCATATGTTAGTTTCTTGTGCGTAGGAGTGGACCCAGAAAGAATGGGGCAAAAAAGATTAAGTGGAAAAACTAAATTGGAAAATTCAAAAAATCAAATATTACCCTTTGGAATTCAAAAGGATTCTGAAATATTGAGCGGGGGCATGGGCGTTCATGAGAGGTTGTACATTGCTCCACTCAGCCCTCTTTGGGTGTACTACTCATCAGGCACATCACCTCCAAGGGATGTGACAAAAAGCTAGACATTGACCTTTGTTGTCGGGGCATGTCAAACGAAACCTAGGATTCCTCCATGGATCCAAATTTCATGAAAAGACCTCTGTTTCATCGGTTCCTTTTTTTTTCTTTACTTTGCTTAGCTCCTCTTTTCTTCTTTCTCTTACTGGTACTTTGCTTAGCTCATTTTGTTTGACCTACACTGTATTGCTGTCCAGAACCTTTAAATTCCTCATTTCTAAGAACAAAAATAATCTGAAATATTTGGTAATTATCAGTTCACCCGTCCATTCTAGTTGACCCCTTTGATCCATCTAGTCTCGTCGCTAACCTCCTCTCCTCGCTCCCTAATCAGGCCCTCCACCACCCATCCTTCCTTGCCTTCTTCATGTTCCTCTTCTTCCCCGCGTCTCCTCCATTGACTACATGGCCCCCCTCTTCTCCCCATTGTTACCTCCTTATCCTGCTCCAACGACCCACCAACCTATTATTGCTGCCACAAATAATGAAGAATATCCGGTACATAATGCACAACCATATCCAAAATGATGTAATTAAGTGCTACTAGTACACCTGGGGGCTGGAGTAGGTCGTTTTCTAACCTATGATCTAGCCATTATTGGCATATCGATGGTGAAAGCGCTAGATGAAATGCATTTTGAAGATGTCGCATCATGTCCATTGCCTGATTGATAATGGAGGAAATCTGGAGCTGACGTTGCATATAGAAATCTTAGGACAAATGATAGATCCCACTTACACCTTCCCGATCTAACTTTCTGCTCAAAAGATAGAAAGAACAATATTAGGATAAATGCTAGGTTAGGTTGATCGTAGAATATATGAAGCCTCGCTGTACATATAAGCACGCACCAAAGCCCCCCCCCCCCCCCCCCCCCCCCAAAGGTCCACGGACGCGTGAGGACAGTGACCGTTCAGCATTCATTTTTGGTTCGTCGCAACCACATACCTCAAACTTCACTCATCAAATCCATACTAGACCATGCAACACACAAAAGCGACGTAAATACATGCTATATAAATAAACCTAGCCTACTCGTCGTCGGAGATGTAGACGACATCTGTGCCAGAAGTGCCAGACAGACCTGCCACCTCGCAGATGGATATATGCCTCCCGCAGCGGCTTCGGCTACTCGTCAAACTTCATGTCCATGAATATTGCGTCCACCTCCTGCCGTCGGTCGCAGATGTAGCAGCGGTTTGCATCCACCTCCGCCTTCGTGCGGATGGAGTCGAGGATGGCATGCTGCTCTGCCGCCTCCTCCGCTTGGGCGACCTCGTACTTGGCTTGTGTGTTGCCCATGCCCAATACGGCTTGGTAAACTGGAAGCATTGGCCCGCCTTGCCCACCTCCTCCTCATACTCTGGAGAGGCAGGCCGACTGCAATCCCAGCGGCAGGCCATACCCGGATCTGCTCTAGGAGCTGCAGCCAGTGCTCCGAAGTGAGCATAACTTAGGTTGTTATATGCTGTCGGGCCAGAGCTACGTACGGCGAGCTGCGAGCGGATGGGTGGGTGGCGGCGCGGAGGGGAGGGAAATGGGATGCGGCTATGGTTGAGGGCCGTCGTCCGGCTTAAATAGCTAGACATGGGCCCTCGGGCGGCGCGCTAGAGTGGCGCCACACTGCGCCATGAATGCGTTGAATGTGTCCTCGCCGCCCGCATCGAAATTGGAGGAGACGCCCGTCGGACCAATGGGTTTGGGGTGTTTTCGTGTGGGTCTCTACGGTCAGTCCGATATGACGGACGCGCCCGGGCCTCCCCATATCTTCCGCAGATATGGGTTGGATATGAGACGTGCCGGTCAATGCAGGCATATGGAGCCAGTATGAGGAGCCCGTCTAGGTCTGATTTATTTGACCGGGCCATCCGCTCGGATGTAAAAGGTGGGTTTGGGGAACCCGGTTGTAGATCTCTAATATCATGCGGAAAATCCTCATTTAGCTTAGAGACATGTGTAGGACATAATATACATTTCGTATGTGCAAATATCTACGTTGTGACCATGCTCAACATGGAGTTTATTGTGGGCACGAGGATCAAATGAATCGTGGTTACATTAGCATTTCTCTCTTTTGTTGTCGAACCAAAAAATTGCTCTTGTTCTATTTATACATTGCCTGTTGCACTTTGAGAATGGAGATGCAATTTCCAGTAGCATGCATCTAGAGAATAGTTGAATCTTAATTATACCATACATAGATTAAAGAAACCACTATGAATGTGTGCACCGCTAGATGCAGAGGCCATGGGCCATCCTCCATTTCGATTTTTTTTTAAGAAACCACTAATATAATGCTCAGTTGGTTAGATTCTTTGTGGTGGAACTTGCCCACCCAGGTTCAAGTCCTAAATTTATCATGGGTGCTCGTGTTTTTTTTATCTATTTCAACATTTTTTTGCAATATGCTTTCGGTGGTAGGTAAAGTGGACCCCAACAATGAGGTGCTTGTGGTGACACTGTCAATCTCAAAATTTGTTTGCTCTGTCCCTTGGGGGTGGGCATGTGAGTATCTATGTTTTTGCATGCGTCTAAGATAGATCCCACCCATCTAGGCAGTTGTCCGAGATGTCAGCCGCTGGATCGCCAGCAGATGGATCTGGGCTAACGAAACCGCCTCGGATAGGTAAATTTTTTAAAACCATATGTAACTTAGTGCATTGCGTCAGACACCCACCTCGAATAAGACTCATTCATGACTGGTTTTTGGAATCGTCTCACATGAGGCGTCTTGGATATGTGCTTCTGTAACAGTGAACCGAACTAGAACCTATCTAGAATGTGGGCTTAGTAGTGAACTGAAGTGAGCTCTGTCTAGAATGTGCTTTCTGAAGATTTGTAAGGTGCCAAGTACAATCCAGATAACATATGCAAACATTCCCTCCGACGGAGGCCAGGGAGCGTTTGGTTACTGGATCTATCCGCTGGGAGATGGTAGCTCGGGATATCTTCAACCGGTTTGGATGGCGGTCATGTAATAGGATAGGCAATTAGTTTACCTATCTCTCTTTTGCCAGCCGGTTGTGGCGTCCTTTATTTGGCTAGTTTGTCTTCTAGCCCTTTTGGCTCTGTGTGAGCTATTTGTTTTTTTCTGTTGGAGACTTTAAGACCTTTGTTGGAACATATTTATTTGTTTTAATAAGTTGGCCGTATGCATCGTTCTGATGCAGAGGCCGGGGAATCCCCCTTTCCGGAAAAAAAAATGCAAACATTCCCTCTACACCAGAGGGCTAAACTATATAGTTTGCTCTACGTGCATGCATCAATGCTCTATACATGTGCTGCACTACCTCGAAGGTGAAATATTCTTTAGGCAACCGAAAGTAATATATAGATAGACAAAAGTGGTAAAGTGAGTTTGAATTCATGGATGCCTACCAAAAAATTAGTCCCTCAACTAATTAATCTAACCGGGCATCATACCTAAAATAAGTTATTCAGGTTTGTGGGAGTGGGAAGGGGATGGATTATCTGGATTCCCACTCGCGATGGTGATGATCTTCCATTGCCAAAAATATTTTATCTCTGCTTAAGCCTATGTGAAGGCAATTATGCCTAGATTCAACTTTGAGCCCAGTTGCATAATTAATTAAGGCCCTAATTGAAAAGGTTTCATTTTGTTAATTTGTACCACTGTTTGGGCCAATATATATGTCAACCAGGTGGAGAATCCAAAGTATTGGTTGGATGGTTAATTTGTCGAATGAATGACCACTTTGCTTCAGTAATCAGTCATACTTACATAGTACTAGTAAATAATGGAGCTTGCATCCATCATCATCATTATTATGATGGGTGGTAAACACCTCCTAAATTAAGTAAGAATCCTCAGCGATCTTTCAGATTTAAGCAATCTAGCAAAGTAGTTGTTTGACTTCTTCTCTCTACTAGCTAGGTCATAGATTAATTATGATATGCGCACATCTGCATTATAGGTAGCTACGAAAGATGAAGTACGCATCCTCAGCATCCATGATCACTTTGACCCTTTATTCGCTTGTGCCTATTAATAAGCTTTCTATACCACCTCTCATATGTATGAGCTTATTGCCTAATTAGTAGCGACTACTATCACAAATATATCATCCTCGCACTAGAAATCAGGAAACAAGTACTAACGGCACCCACCGGACATTCGTCGTACGAAGTATATGCAAAATTTCTGGTAATTAATTACGCTACATGGTTGATCTGCGCTTGCAAACTATACTGTCTCAATTTATCCCACTTGCAATTTGCAAAATTCTTGCCTAAAGGATTGTTTATGGAAGATACACGTGCATCTATTTATTAGTTTCATTATTTACATATTTGCTCGGTAGTCGAATTGTTTAGGGAAGATAGTTTGCTAGTTGCTCAATGTCACGCTCCAAAATCTTTAGCACACTTGAAAATGAAATATTGGTGGATATAAATTATAAAGACATAATTAAAATTTTATTTTGATTAATACTGAATGATGATGCTTTTTTAGTTGGACGGATGACACTTTTTGGTGGAGCACAGGGTCTGTCTATTATTCTAGTAGAATTGCAAAATAAAAGTTTTTTGTTTTAGTAAAACTTTTCATCTTTGTAGCATTGATATTTGATATATATTCTAAATAGTGTACAAAAAAAGACATTTTAAAAGTTACATAACTAAGTGACAATATGCTCTAGTTATATTATAAGTTAAAAAAAATTAGGGCCCACTTTTCATTTCGCACCTGGGCCTCGAATTCTTGGGGACGGCCCTGCTAAAGATGGACAGCAAATCAGCGATCTCCCTTGCCAAGGACCTTGTGCTCCACGACAGCTCGAAGCATATGGAGCTCATGTACCACTTCATCAGGGATTGCGTGGAGAAGAAGAAGATCAAGCTCGAGTTTGTGGACACTGAACATCAGCTTGTGGATATGCTCACCAAGCCTCTCAGCCACGTTCGTCTGCACTGGTCCTATGAGGCCTTACCACGACGACTTTCAGACTGTCTACTACAACAAGTTTTGCCTAGCTCCGACGAGGGAGGGACGATAATGGCAGCGCGCCTCCGGCTTGCTTCATTGCTTGTAGTTGTCGCTAGGTGGTCTACGGATCTGGTTGTATTTTTTATTATTTCTGATGTTTGTTGTATTGCCTTGACTGAAAATGAATAAATTGGAAGTTTTCTCGCAAAAAAAACTATGATCTAGTGTGAGTAGGGTGGAGGCGACCCCTGTATGCTAAGTTTAGGGGGCTGTTTGTTGCAGTTAAACTCAGGTTCAGTTTGGCTGCCATGACAGCATTTCCCGTTCAGGTGCCATGGCAAGCTTTTTTGGCTGCCATGACAGCATTTCCCGTTCAGGTGACATGGCAAGCTTTTTCGGCTGCCAGGGCAGCGTTTTAGGGTCAATAAACCGTGCCATGGCAGAGGTCTGTGCACTCACTGCTGTGTGCTTTAGTTAGTTCAGTAGGTGTCGTAGCCATTGATTTTTGGTTGATCTATTCGTGGGATGGCATGATAGAACGGGTTAGCAGGAGCTCTAGGTGATGGTGTAGTCCACGCCCACATGTTCAGGCTCTTTAGATGGCACGAGCCCCAAAGATCGCCGCGGCGTTTTCCATATCCTCCATTAGGGCCTTCCTCTTTGTACTCTGAGTAAATTGAAAGAAACACAGAAAAGCTGTGCGACACTAAGTAGCGCAAAAATATATGTCCCGTGTGCCTCCTCCTCCTTTCTTCTCCAATTCCGGTGATCGCCCGGCATGTGAGTGGCAGGGTCCATCAATTGGGCATGACAAGCCCAGATACAGCATGCCCTTGCTAAAGAACCTTTAGAAATCCATATTCCCAAAGCTTCACTTCGGAAGTCAGAAACTAGTGATGGGTGATGAAATCATCATCTGATTAATTTTAACTTGGCGTGACATGTAGTCTTGATTTGGCAAATCAAGTAGCAATATCTTACACTATCTCTTCTTCTAGACCATTCTAAAATCTCTTCTAGACAAGAAAGCAATAGCACTTGCATGGATTAGATATTATATGGGCGACAGAATCATTAATTTGCAGCACATATAGGCCGGCGAGTTGAGGAGTTAGTTCTGGGGGTTTGTTTTAAGGGGCAAACCCAATAGCAACTAGGCCAAGTTGCACCAAACTCTCCCAAGCTGGTCGTTTCATCCCCCAGCAACTTTACTTGAGTGAGCACTCAGATGATCTGCGTGATCATCTTTCTTGCGCCATGGAATGATTGATCCAATCCAAGTAAAGGTGTCATCAATCTCAGCCTCCAAAAGAAAGTGAAGATATCATTTCAAGGGTGTGGCGAGTTTGCTTTTGCGCATTACGTGTTAGCGTCACGACCAAACCAGTGTGGTTTATAGACCTACTAGAAAACGTAGGGCAAGTTTAGGGACCACAAATGCACTTTGCTATCTTGTGTTCACTTTTTCGAAAGTGTGCATATAATTACTCATAAATTATTATCGGATATGGTACATTTTTTTTTAGAATATGCACGAGCGTGCATATCATATATTGATAGAAGAAGGTAGGGGTAGAACCCTCCACCCACATGGTACATTTTTTACAAGGAGCATTTGACGTCGTACATTTTTTAATATGAATGCTGGACACGCTACACCATCCATGAAGTGAGCGAGGCACATTGCCACAATTCAATTTAAGAATTAGCATCGACATGGCAGGGATGAGATCAATTGACCCGCTTGTCTTAGAAAACAGTAACGGCTGGACCCCTCATATCGACCCAAATATCTAGGCAGACGGCCCAGCCAATGACCGGAAACGAAAACTCGACCCAACTGCACCTCTCAAATTGACCCTATACATCAGGGTTGTCCGACACCTCTCAAACCCAGCTCATTTTCGCAGCAGATATGAGACGGACCAGACACATCCACTACATCAGACCGGGCAACCGGCCCATGCTGGCTTGCACCGACTGCACCCCATCCTCACAAAATCCCATCTGGACCAAACCCTAGTCCCACTCTCTCACTCTCCGCTCCGCTCCATTGCCCGTTGCATCCCCTCCCTGTCTCCTCCCCTCCCTCCCCATATCAAAACTCGAGCTCCGACGGCGAGGCGGACCCCATCGATTGGGCACCATGTTGTGAGAGGACTCGGAGGACAACGATGAGGACCTGGCCCTCCGTGTAGCTAGCCCTGCAGCGGTCATGAGTGAACATGGGTGGGAGCTCGAGCTCCGTGCCATCCCCTGTCTCCCGGCGACGCAAAGACGGTCCATCCCAATCCATGATGGTCTAGATCCGCCGCGCCCCGCACCCTTCCGTCCCCTGCTGCCTTCGGTCGGCATTGGGTCCTTTTGCCCATACCGGTGAACCCGCGGAGACCATCCGAATTAGAGGCACGGGCTAAACGCCTGGAGAGACAGCGGGCCGCGCAGAGGGCGGCTGTGGCAGATTCCTCCCGGTGATGTGGCTCCCGCGTGATCGCACCGCTAGACCCAGAGGGGTTTCGGCGTGTTCCTCTTAAAAACAAGCCAACTATTGTAAATACTTTGCGTTCTCTTCTCTCTTAATGAAAAGGCAGCGCTCCTGCCGATTGCTCAAAAAACAAATACAATATAATTGATGAATGAACAATTTAACCGGATCTTAGAGGGAAGGTTTGGCATTTGAGCGCTGAAGCTACAGCAAGCGTGCAAATATATATCCTGCGGTACGCACATGACATGAACTCAGCAAAAGCAAAGCAGGAAGCAAAGACCAAGGAGAACTGGAGGAGAAGCTAAAGGCAGGCATGCCCCATGGTGACCAATGGCTGGTCTCCATAGTGCTCTACTGCTCTATCCGGTCCAGGCACAAGCTCCATGCAGCGACAACACACACTACGCATATCCTATCTCACCACCCTCGCGCGCCGCGACGAGGATGCCGGCCGATACCGTGGGGCGGTGCGGCGCCGCTGGGATCCGGTGGGGATGAACAGCCCAGATGGGGACATCATGTACAAGGAAGAATCAACCACCCACTGTTGGGACACGTCCCCCATGGCAATGGAACCACCAGCGGCTGAAAAGCTCAGGGATCTTTGCCATGCTCCCATAATACCATTCAGATCCTGACATCTGCAACCCGCAACTGAAAACCCACCATTAGAGCTTGCTTGATTGCTTCCATCTCCTCCACTTCCGCGGGCGTGCATCGGCCATGATCTTGCGAGATTCTGATGATGCACACGCCGCACTGCTTTGTGGACGAGAAAGATCGAGGTGTCTGTACATGTTCCTCCTTGCAGTTTCTGTTTAATGGCGCGGCCGTCACGCCGCGATGCCGACAACTCGAGCGCCTGGAGAGGCAGCTCCAGCTATCACCAGAGAGCCGGCTGTTCTCCACGCACTGACGCTCCCATCTCTGCTGCTTTTTCAGCAGCTACGGTGCTGCGCTCATGGGTCGTTTTAAATAGGCCAGATGTTTTTCCACGTACCTGGACACCAGTTTAAAAATCTGGGAACAATTTCTAAGTTCAGGAATATTTATTAAATTCGTGAAGAATTTTTAAATCCTGGAACTTTTCTAGAAATCCAGAAATATTTTTAAAAAAATTGATTGTTTTCGAATTCTTAAACATTTCAAAATCAGTGAATACTTTATTCTAGTGCGGAACATTCTAAAACTGCCAAAAACAGGGGGTTTTCTGAAACGGACAGCATCGGCCACTTTTTCCAAAGGAATGGTGGCTACTGTTTGTTTTGTCAGCAGTGCCTACTAGTTTTCTTGGGAGCAAATAGTAGCGACTTTTTTTCTCAGTGAAGCACGGTTACTGGGGACAGAATACGCAGAATACGCAGAATACACAGTAAAATACATCTCCTGATGCGAATCTTAGTGCCAGACAACGGCTGGGATAACAGGTCCATCTGAGCTCGAGCTCAGTATAGGACTTTCGGGTTACTGGGCCCACCGAAGAGGCGAGCGGGGTGCGTGTCCGCGCTACTATTCTGCGAACAATTTCTAAATTCAGGACTATTTCTTAAATTCATAAAGGTTTTTTAAATCCTAGAACATTTCTTAAAATCCAAGAATTTAAGAAAAAATCAATTGTCTTTCAAATTCTTGAACATTTCAAAATCTGTGAATGCCTTCTTCTAGTCCACAAACATTTTGAAATTCTCAAAACATGGTTTTTTTCTGAAGCGGACAACAATGACCGGTTATTTCAAAGGAACGGTGGCTACTGCTTTTTTTTCTCAACAATGCCTACCAGTTTTCCTGGGAAGCAAATTCTGCAACTTCTTTTCGCAGCAAAGCAGAGCTACAGTGCCGGCCAAAGAGGCACACGGGTATGTATGAAGCATGGAATATAGGACGGTCGATCCTAGTTAGCGCATAGGCGCGGGGAGGAGGGTGATATGCGTCGGCCGTAACGATCGCTACGGCTCGCTCGTGCCAGATGGGCCTAGCCACGGCGGGAGTTAGCGTCTCTTTTTTTCCTTTTTTGGTCTGTTTAACTAAAAAAATTAAAAAATCGAGAATACACAAAATGTTCTGAATTTATAAAAATCATACAATCAAGATATGTTCATGGATTTGAAGAAATGTTCATGAATACAAAATTTGTACAAGAATTTAAAAATTGTTCACAAAATCATAAAATGTTCATTAATTCAAATGTTGTTCCAAATTTAAAAAGAAATGTTCATGAATTCATAAAGTTAATCACAAATTCAAAATAAATGTTTGTAGATTTAAAAAAATTCCAATTTTTATTTTTTTCATGAAATAGAAAAACTAATCATTAATTCAAAAATTGTTCATGAATTTGAAAAACTATTCTATAATAAAAAAATGTTCATGAATTCAGAGAAAACATTTTTGAAATCAAAAAATTGTTCAGGAACAAATTTTGAGAAACTATTTTTGAAAATAAGAACATTTCTTTAAAAGGAAAAAATTAAAATCTCAGACAATTTTTTAAATATGTAAATATTTCATGAAGTTATGAACATTATTTGAAATTTCAATCATTTTATGAAAATAGAAACATTTTTAAACAAAAACAACTTGTGAAATTTTTTAATTTGAAAAAATAAAAAGGGAAAAGAAAAAAGAAAACTATCAGGAAAACAGAAGAAACAATAAAAAGCAGAAAAAAAACAAAAACGATTAAAAACGGGCAGGAACCTTCTAGAAGGTTCACAAAACTGGTAAAAATGCTGGGAACTTCTAGATGTTCCCTAAACTGGCTGAGAAAACATCCAGGAACCCGTCCCGCAACCTATCTATGTTATTGGATCGGCCCCACTCAGAGTGCTAGTGGGCGATCGAGGACATCAAGGAGGAAGGCGATCCATGAGGGTATGTTTCAAAGTCCGATGTCAACTCATCTCTTCATTGATCATTTCATCAATGAGCTTGAACTCGAATGCATCAAAGTAACCTTGTTGCTATGTTGGCTAGACATGTGCCTCATCCGGTCGCTAGTTCTACCGCGGGGAAGCAACCAGCTGATGGCCATGCAAAAATTCATTCGCAAAAAAAAGATGGCCATGCAAAATTAACATCGACGATGGTCTGTCCCAAAATAGCCAGGTAAGAGCTGCAACGGCAGTTTGCAAAGCGCATGATGGAAGTTATTTGGGATCTTCTTCAATTGTCCTTTCGGGCATTATTGATCTAGTAATTCTCAAGATGCTTGCTTTTCGTGAAGAGTTGGCCTTGGCAAAAGATCTCTCTCTCTCTCTCTCTCTCTCTCTCTCTCTCTCTCTCTCTCTCTCTTAAGGACTGTTATTGCATGTGATTGCAAATATATTGTTGATGACATAAAGGAAGGAATGGGAGGAGCCCACGCTTCAATTATCAAAAAGTTTGTTACTGAGGTTAGGAATTTTGTTAGTTCTCCAGTTCTGTTTGGATGGTAGAGCATCAAATAGTTATGCTCATAATCTTGCCAAACACTATGCCATGCTTGATCGGGTCGTCACTTGTGGCTTACGAATCCTCATGGCCAAGCTTGTATACCGGTAAATATTCACATTGATCAATAAAGTGTTGGCAATTCCCAAAAAGAATGTATTGCAGAGAGCGATAGATATCATTACGCGTCAAGGGATGGAGACGTAACCCCCCACCCCCCTCGCGCGCGCGAGCGATGCTTCAACTAGGCTGGCTCATTTCCGCTTTTCACCCCATCGGTTTTCGGAAGGTTCTATAATCTTTCTTCGACCCGTTTTCTTTTCTTCATGTTTTTATTTCTTTTTTCCTTTTCTTTTGACTCTTTTTTCCTTTTTCTAACCATGTTACCTTGTATTCGACCCGTCTGAGATACCGAGACGGCACAACATCTTGAGATTGATGAACTCACCACATGTGTCTCGTGGCTGACGGGAATGTATTATCTCGCTGGATGAACATCGCCGAAAAGTCTAAAATAAATTCAGAAAAATGCGGGAACTGGTGACAAGTCTAGGGTTTGAATCCTGGGGGATGGTTCCACATTAGGGAACCTAACCATCTGAGCTAATCTATGTTCGCATGTACACCTTGTATTTGAAAAAGTTCAATGTGTATAAAAATATGATATGTGTATAACAAAAATGTACAGTATGTATTAAAACAAGTAGAGACGTTGTTGAAAAGAAGAAAATGAAAAAAATCAAAGGAAACCATTGGAAGAAACAAAGGAAGATTGAAACCCGAAGAAAAAGATAATGAAAAGAAAAAAAACTATGAAACATAATAGAACCGCCAAAAACACAGAAAACTGAAAAACGCACAAAAAAACATCTCAGCCAGAAAACCGCTCCCGTAGTGACCCATAATGGGCTAGCCCAATAACGACTGACGTGGAAAAATCTTGAGGCGAGACAGATGGTAGTGTAGCACTAAGCTATCATATACAAGGGCACAGGCGGGCTTTACGCGAGCATTGTTAAAGAGATCATCTCCCGAGGCTCGCAGTTTTCAGCATGCTCCTTCATCTTCAAAGGGCACGAGACGAACTTTGAGGCGCATAGCCTCGCCAAACACACTTTGGGACTCTCTCCGGGGCGCCATCTTTGGGTCCATAATCCTCCGGATTTATCTTGTATTTCTATGTATTTGGATATTGATCAATAAATGAGAGTGTGTTTGGACTAAAAAAAAGCTATATATAGCTCCCGCGTACCAGGGCGGGTCGGAAACTTTGCTATATTGCTTTGTGATTATATGAATGGGCGATTTCACCAATCAAGGCCATGTTCTTATCTTTTCTTGGCCCAACCATTCCTCCATAGCATACCCCCTTGCCCTCCTCTATTCATGCAACGACGGAGTGAGAGGCTGGAATAATGCAACCTCGCCGCACGTAGCCGTCAGCCATCCGAAGTTCAGCGCCGGCCGGATACATCGATACGTTGATTTTCCAATCCTCTACCGTAAGCTCTCCCAAATTTTCTCACCAATAGTAATACCAATCTATGTCCCCACCTTTCCCGCAATTCAATCTCTCTGACCATCTCTAGGCCATCTCAAACCCCCATCTCCGAGTCTCCCACCTCTGTCCAACAACAACCCATAGAAAATATAATAGTAAATTAAATTCATGAGCAATAGAAGTGATGGCATAATTGATTCATATATCAACGCTCCATGATGTGGCACCAACCCACTGCTACTAACCAGGTACTATAAATAGCATTGCTTCTAACTGTGTTTTCCATGTTACAAATGCTCACTATGAACACTTGCAAGTGGCACCATTTCCCATGCCTTTACCACCAACTTTGCTAGTGTGTGCAAAACTGTGAGTGTCTTGACGAGTATGTCGTGGGATTGGAAGATGTTAGGAAAATTGGGTTAGGCTCAAATTGGAAGATAAGTATGTCATTGAGTAGCCAAACTCTCTTTTCCCCCTCTAGAGCGTCTGCATCAGCAAGCTGTTAAATGACATGGTTATGATAGCTCTGCATAATTGGTAGGCCCCTATTGAGTTAGTTTAATATGTGTGCTAACTGTACATGATAGGTTTTAGCAACAATCTATTGCAGCCACATATCCCTTTGCTTATGGAGGGAATATTTTGTTCATGTAAAGGAAAGAGATAGCAAGGCCTCGCAAAAAAGAGAAATCTGTCATGAATAGTTCGCGAATGGTTCTCTGTAGACTATTCACATCTGAGTTTCTCTTTTTTGTTTCTCGATGTATGTTTCAAATTTTGATTTGAATTTTTTAGGGGTTATCTTAATATGTGCTGTGAACATGCATGATTTTTTTTCAGATTTTTTCGCAATGTTTAAATTTGAATTCCGGCCACAAGGCACACGGTGACATGCAAACGTGCATGTCACCTGATCTTTGTCCCACCCCCCCCCCCCCCGCGCGGTCGCAGCGGGAGGATCGGGGACGGTGTCGCGTCACGGACGCGTGGACTGTAGAGGAAGCCGATGAGTTACTCAAGCGAGGTGATAGCCCTTTGTGTTGTTCTCGAGGTAGCCGAGTGCGTGGGTAGTGTAGCCGTGATGAGATGGCCGTGCGAAGAATTCTGTGGTCGATGTCGAGTCGCGGTGGCCAGTGCCGAGGATGTTGCCGTGGAGCCACGGGCGCAAGGAGGCGCCGAGTTAGCACTAGTAGAAAAAGGGTCATCTGTCCCGGTTGGTAAGGGCCTTTTGTCCCGGTTGTTGAACCGGGACTAAAGGGTCGTTACTAATACCCTAGCCCTTTAGTCCCGGTTCTTACACGAACCGGGACAGATGGGCCTCCACGTGGCCGGTGCGGCGAGCCCAGGCAGGAGGGCCTTTGGTCCCGGTTGGTGGCACTAACCGGGACCAATAGGCATCCACAGCATTTCGGGGGCTGGGGTTTTGTTTTTTTTTTGAAAGGGGGGGGGGGGGGTTGGGGGTTTTGGGGGGTTAATTTAGGTGTTTCACATATTGTGTTAACTAGCTAATTAATAGAGAGAAGTGTCCTCTCTTATCTTCGTGCTTGGTCGACGCTACGTACTATATACGTATAGAGAGGACTAGACACGCTAGCTAGTAAGCAAATGAAGGAAACGGAAGATCGTCATGAACATATGCATACAGAGAGAAGTGATATCGACCACCTCTCCTTCTCCGAGAGATTGGTCGAACAACAAGTTCTCGTATATCTATCCGACACTACCGGCTACATATATACAATAATTATCTCTTACAATATAATCTCCTAATTATATATGAACACAGGGTCCACATAGTATTCTCCGTTTTCAGCGATCACGTGGTCAAGGAAGAATGCCGCCAATTCCTCTTGAATTGCTCGCATACGATCTGGTGGTAGGAGTTCATCCCGCATCCGAAAGATCTAATTTGAAGAAGGGGTTCAATACATATATATATGAATAAATGAAACTCAACACAAATGATGGTAATAAAATAAAATTTTGAATATTATTGCTTACGCACTTCATATTGTTCGTCAGAGTAGCCCCGCTCACAGGTCGTGTGGCGGATGGACTCGCAAACGTAGTATCCACAGAAATCATTCCCTTGTTCCTGCCACAACCACTTTACAAGAAATAGAGGTCAATCAAACTGATAAGCAAGCATGCTAAATGGTATTGATGAAACTAGCGCTTGAATCACTAGGAGATGCGCGAAACATGCTACTATAGTACTTACTTTCGGGTATCTAAGTTGCAGCTTCTTCGGCAGTCCCGGAGCTTTTTTGGTGAATTTTCTCCAAACCCTGCCAGACAAAGAAAACAATTACTTGATATCAGGAAATGAACAAAGTTGCTGATATGGTGGATAATGATCGATTTAACTTACTTCTCGAGCATTTGAGTCATGTCCGCATAGTCCTGGGGATCTTTTCGTCTCGAGTCTAAGACGGTTACTACTCCCTGCTCAAGCTTAATCTCTAGGAGAATATAGTGGAAGCTGCGCACGCATGCATATGTCATCAATTACATTACTATAACCTGGACTAATAAGGGAAACCGAATATGCACAAGACAGTAACACTCACTTGAAGTTGTAAGGAAAGAGTATTATATCTTTGTTTTCATTTATTACCAACGATCGTAGCAAGTTGGCCTCGGTATTTTTGGCATGATATTTAACCTCAGTTGCATCTATGAGATTTGTGTTAATGAACCCAATATCACCGATTTGTCTTTTCCTCAATTCGGCGATCTTCAATCTGCATAATATAGTGAGGATAATTATAAATACATGCAATGAAAGAGCTGACCTATATAGAGAGACTTAATGACAGAAGTAGTACTACTTACAGACAGTAGCAAGTGGCCGTTGATTTATCGAGGGCCTTTTGATTGAAAAACTGGAAGAACTCCTCAAATGGAACATTCAACAGTTCAATTCCAACGAGGTCATGCTTCTCTTTAACTCTCAGCGTCAAAGTATTCCTCCCCCCATACTCTCTGCAGGTTTTCATGTACCAATCATGGAATCTTCGCATCATCGTTGTTAGAGATCTTTCATCTTTGACGAGAGGCTTCCCGTACTCGTATCTGTGTTCCTCCACCTCCAAGAAATCATAATGTACATCGTCGGGCGGGTAATCTCCAAGATTGCTATAACCGGGCACCATCCTCGGATCATTAGCGACGATGTCGCTGGACACCTTGAGCGGGAGCCACGATTGGTTCGCTTGTTCGCCGAGCTGGGCAATTTTTTCCCAGCTCGTCGTTCTTTTAACCTTTGATCACTGACAGTACTTTCCGACCGCTCCGCTTCGACAAATGTCTTTGCAATAATGCGCTCATAGTTGCCTTTAGGCGGAGACTTTGGTGGTTTTGTCAGGGCAGCCAGAGTGCGCTTCGCTTTCACCGGATCTACCTTCTCCTCCGGAGGTGGATGTTTCTTTGCTTTCACCCCTTCAAAGAAGTTCGTCCCTTCGGCTCGCACGATCTTCGTGTTCTCCTCCGGGGTCCTCTCGTATGGTAACTTCTCTGGAGTCTTCAGAGAAGGACCGAATCTGTATTGCCTCCCGCCTCTGGCTGTACTGCTAGACGCCGGCAGAGCAGACGGAGCGCCTGCGGCTGTCTTCTTTCCTTGCTTACAAGGCGGAGGAGAAGGACTACGACGCGCCGGAGCAGCCGGAGTGGCGGCGGGTCTCTTCCGCCCTTGCTGACGAGGCGGAGAAGGAGGAGGCTGGCTGCTCGGGCGCGCCGGCGCAGGCGGAGAAGGAGGCGGAGTGCCGCCACGCGCCGGAGAAGGAGGCTGAGTGCCCTGATCACTCGCCGGAGGAGGAGACGGAGTGCCCTTACTCGCCGGAGGACAAGGAGGAAGCGGAGGCGTCCAGTTCGGAAGGTTGATGAGCTCCTTCCGCCATAGGCATGGAGTCTTCAGAGTAGAACCCAGCCGAGTCTCCCCTTCACCAGTAGGGTGGTCAAGCTGGAGGTCCTCAAATCCCTCCGTTATTTCGTCCACCGTCACCCTAGCATATCCTTCTGGAATCGGACGACAATGAAAAGTTGCGCCGGGTTCAGGAGGTCGAACAGAGCCGACAGCCGCCTTGACTTTGAAGTTCTGCCATTGCGTCATAAGGTGGCAATGTTGAGACTCCGTGATAGCATCCAGGGGGTAGCTAGCAGGAGCCGTCAAGACATGCTCCGGCTGAAGCAGCTCGGTGGAAGCCACGCTGCTTCTCCGCTGAGATGGCGGGGTAGCTTCGGGGGTAGTTTCGGCAGGTCGCTTGCTGCGAGCTACGTCTCATTCCTCTAGCGCTTGAACCCTTTCGTGCAGCTTCTGAATTTGGGTCTGCTCCACTTTTTTCCTCCTCTCCTGGCATTTGTAACCGCCTGCGTCCGGAAAACCAGCCTTCCACGGAACGGAGCCTGGCGTGCCTCGTGTCCGTCCAGGGAGCTCAGGATTCCCGAGGGCCATTGTGAGCTCGTCGTTCTCTCTGTCTGGAACGAACGTCCCTTGCTGCGCTGCATCGATATAGTGCTGAAGCCTCTTGACTGGTATTCTCATTTGCTCGTCCGTCCAAACACACTTCCCTGATACAGGGTCCAAGGTTCCGCCAGCCCCGAAGAACCAAGTCCGGCAACGGTCTGGCCAGTTCATTGTATCTTTTTTTCGAGGGTTTGGGTGTCCTCGAGAGTTTTGTTCGAGCGAGAGGGCCGGGGGGTGCTCCCGTGGTATAAGTTATCACGGTCGAAGTTATCCAGGAGGGGGTTATATCGACAACGACGACATACATACATGGAAAAATAATGTTATCGGGGAGGGGGTAGGTCGAACCCCCCCCCCCCTCGTGTTGAAGTTATCAGGACACGGGGTATATCTACAACGACATATCCGATAAAAAATAAGAAGACGAAGAAGAAATAAAAAGAGGAGAAGAAGATATTAATAGAGGAGAAGATTGAAGAAAAAAAAGAAGAAAAAAAAGAGGAGAAGAAGAAAGAAATAGAGGAGAAGAAGAGAAAATAGAATATTCTACTATTTTCTCTTCTTCTCCTCTATTCCTTTCTTCTTCTCCTCTTCTTTTTCTTCTTTTTTCTTCTTCTTATTTTCCTTTTTCCTCTCCTTCTTTTTCTTCTTCTTCATTATCTTCCTAGCTAGATATATAATACTTTTCTAAAAATGTAACTTTTGCATATATAAAACTTTTTCTTCTTCTTCCTTCTTCCTTCTCTTCCCTCTTTTCCTAAATATATAAAACTTTTCTAAAAATGAAACTAACCTAAAATGTACTAAATCAGAGAGCATATATAGATAAAACTAACCTAAAATATACCCAAATGTACTAAAAATCTAACTTTTATATGCACAGAGAACATACATACATATATACATTTTTATAAAAATGCAAAAAACAAATCATCATATATATGAACAAAAAATCTAAAAAAAAGGACATATAATCAGATATACACACATACATTACTCACACATATACATATAATCTGGAAAAAAACATCATAAATATGTGAAAAAACAGAGGAGAGGACAAGGGGGCGGCGCCGGCCTGACCAAGGAGAGGTGCGGCGTGGTCGGGGCAGGGGCAGAGGCACGGCGCCGACGTCGGTGTAGAGGGCGGCGACGGCGGCGTGGTCGGGGCAAGGGCGACGGCGGCGTGGTCGGGGCAGGGGCGATGGCGTCGACGGGGCAGAGGGCGGCGACGGCGTCGACGGGGCGGGTCGGGGGCACGGCAGAGGCACGGCGAGGGCGCGCGGCGTGGTCGGGGGGCAGGGCGACGGCGGCGTGGTCGGGGCAGGGGCGATGGCGTCGACGGGGCAGAGGGCGGCGACGGCGTCGACGGGGCGGGTTGGGGGCGCGGTAGAGGCACGGCGAGGGCGCGCGGCGTGGTCGGGGGGCAGGGGCGACGGCGGCGTGGTCGGGGCGGGGCAACGGCGGCGTGGTCGGGGGCGCGGCAGAGGCACGGCGAGCTCGGGCAGCCTGACGGCGTCGTCGGAGGGATCGAAAAACTGACGTAATTTTCACAAGTGCTGGCTTATATAGCAAACCCATTGGTACCGGTTGGTGGCACAAACCGGTACCAATGCCACCTTTTAGTCCCGGTTGGTGTCACCAACCGGGACCAAAGGCCTCTTTTCAGTAGCCCAAAGGGCGGGAAGCGGCGGCCTTTGGTCCCGGGTTGTGGCACCAACCGGGACTAAAGGGGGGGCATTGGTCCCGGTTGGTGGCACGAACCGGGACCAAAGGGTGGCATTGGTCCCGGTTCGTGCCACCAACCGGGACCAGTGGCCTTGCACAGCGGCGTGGTGGTGGGAGTTTAGTCCCACCTCGCTAGTTGAGAGCGTCGACTAACTGTTTATAAGCACTGCTGCCTCCTCTCTCTCGAACTCCTCTGAACTGGTGGCCTATGGGCCTAATTTGACACCGCTTTGCCTGTGGGCCTGCTGGGCCTTCTGCGGGCCTGAATCCTGGCCCAACTAGCTGGGTTTCTAGTCGTATTCAGGCCGTGGTGGCCCAGGAGGTGGCTTTTTTTATTTTTTATTTCCAGTTTTTTGTTTTCTTTGTTGCTTTATTTTTTATTTTGTTTCTACTTACAACAAAATACTTATTGTTGCTATTTTATTTATTTTATTAAGGTTTATTTATTTTGTTTTATTATAGTTTATTTTATTTTGTTTCTACATATTTATTTTATAAAAGTTTATTTTATTTATTTTATTTTGTTTCTACTTATTTATTTTATTTTATTTTGTTTCTACTTATTTATAAAATTTATTTTGTTTATACTTATTTATTTTCTTTTCTTTTTTGCTTTTTGTATTTATTTTATGAAAATTCTTTTTGCTTTTAATGTTTTGAACAGAAAATACTTTGATAATTTTAGTTGCATAAATTCTATATAATTTTAGTTTCAATAATACTAGAGGTTTATAAAAGCTTTTTAGTTGATTCCTTTAGTACCGGTTCTTTCTGCCCTTTCTGACTTCATTTGTTATTTTTCATGCATTTATTGATTATTTTGAGCTATAAGACCCTGAAATTGAAAAGCATTTCAAATGAACTCTGAAAAGGTTAAAAGTTGGCATGGTATCATCATTTCATCCACATAGCATGTGCAAGAAAGTTGAGAGGGTTACGGCAAAAACTGGATGCACTTCGTGTTCAAAACGGACAATGGTATCATACTCGTCTGTTACAAAGTTGGCATGGTATCATCATAATAGTTGCGGGAGAAAGTCTTCACTTTTTCTTCGCTTGTGTCATTTGCTTATTGCGCCGTAACCATGGATAATCTTCATCGTTTATCAGGATGCTTGGGTCAGCCTTGACTTTGAAGGGAGGAATTTCATGAAACTTTTCATAATCTTCAGACATGTCTCTCTTGCCCTCCACTCCCACGATGTCCCATTTTCCTGAAAGAACTATGTGGCGCTTTGGCTCATCGTATGATGTATTCGCTTCCTTATCTTTTTTTTTCTCGCTTTGGTAGGCATGGCCTTCACATAGATAACCTGTGCCACATCATTGGCTAGGACGAACGGTTCGTCAGTGTACCCAAGATTTTTCAGATCCACTGTTGTCATTCCGTACTGTGGGTCTACCTGTACCCCGCCTCCTGACAGATTGACCCATTTGCACATAAACAAAGGGACCTTAAAATCATGTCCGTAGTCAAGTTCCCATATGTCCACTATGTAACCATAATATGTGTCCTTTCCCCTCTCGGCTGCTGCATCAAAGCGGACACCGCTGTTTTGGTTGGTGCTCTTTTGATCTTGGGCGATCGTGTAAAATGTATTCCCATTTATCTTGTATCCTTTATAAGTCAATACAGTCAAAGATGGTCCCCTGGACAACGAGTACAACTCATCACAAACAGTGGTGTCACCTCTGAGACGTGTTTCCAATCAACTGCTGATAGTCCTGATGTGTTCACATGTAATCCAGTCGTCGCACTGCTCCGGGTGTTTGGAGCGCAGACTGTTCTTGTGTTCATCGACATACGGGGTCACCAAGGTAGAGTTCTGTAGAACTGTTTGTGTGCTTGAGACCAAGAATACCCGTCCCTGCATATTATTGAGTCCGCTCCTAGCGTGCCTTTTCCAGTCAGTCTCCCCTCATACCGCGATTTACGGAGACCTATCTTTTTAAGGCCAGGAATGAAGTCAACACAAAACCCAATGACATCCTCTGTTTGATGGCCCATGTAGATGCTTCCTTCTGGCCTAGCGCGGTTATGGACATATTTCTTTAGGACTCCCATGAACCTCTCAAAGGGGAACATATTGTGTAGAAATACGGGCCCCAGAATGACAATCTCGTCGACTAGATAAACTAAGACGTGCGTCATGATATTGAAGAAGGATGGTGGGAACACCAGCTTGAAACTAACAAGACATTGCGCCACATCACTCCTTAGCCTTGGTATGATTTCTGGATCGATCACCTTCTGAGAGATTGCATTAAGTAATGCACATAGCTTCACAATGGCTAATCGGACGTTTTCCGGTAGAAGCCCCCTCAATGCAACCGGAAGCAGTTGCGTCATAATCATGTGGCAGTCATGAGACTTTAGGTTCTGGAACTTTTTCTCTGGCATATTTATTATTCCCTTTATATTCGACGAGAAGCCAGTCGGGACCTTCATACTGAGCAGGCATTCAAAGAAGATTTCTTTCTCTTCTTTCGTAAGAGCGTAGCTGGCAGGACCTTCATACTGCTTCGGAGGCATGCCGTCTTTTTCGTGCAAACGTTGCAGGTCCTCCCGTGCCTCAGGTGTATCTTTTGTCTTCCCATACACGCCCAAGAAGCCTAGCAGGTTCACGCAAAGGTTCTTCGTCACGTGCATCACGTCGATTGAAGAGCGGACCTCTAGGTCTTTCCAGTAGGGTAGGTCCCAAAATATAGATTTCTTCTTCCACATGGGTGCGTGTCCCTCAGCGTCATTCGGAACAGCTAGTCCGCCGGGACCCTTTCCAAAGATTACGTGTAAATCATTGACCATAGCAAGTACGTGATCACCGGTACGCATGGCGGGCTTCTTCCGGTGATCTGCCTCGCCTTTGAAATGCTTGCCTTTCTTTCGACATTGATGGTTGGTCGGAAGAAATCGACGATGGCCCAGGTACACATTCTTCCTGCATTTGTCCAGGTATATACTTTCAGTGTCATCTAAACAGTGCGTGCATGCGTGGTATCCCTTGTTTGTCTGTCCTGAAAGGTTACTGAGAGCGGGCTAATCGTTGATGGTTACAAACAGCAACGCGTGCAGGTTAAATTCCTCCTGTTTGTGCTCATCCCACGTACGTACACCGTTTCCATTCCACAGCTGTAAAAGTTCTTCAACTAATGGCCTTAGGTACACATCAATGTCGTTGCCGGGTTGCTTAGGGCCTTGGATGAGAACTGGCATCATAATGAACTTCCGCTTCATGCACATCCAAGGAGGAAGGTTATACATACATAGAGTCACGGGCCAGGTGTTGTGATTGCTGCTCTGCTCCCCGAAAGGATTAATGCCATCCACGCTTAAACCAAACCATACGTTCCTTGGGTCACCTGCAAACTCAGCCCAGTACTTTCTCTCGATTTTTCTCCACTGCGACCCGTCAGCGGGTGCTCTCAACTTCCCGTCTTTCTTACGGTCCTCACTGTGCCATCGCATCAACTTGGCATGCTCTTCGTTTCTGAACAGACGTTTCAACCGTGGTATTATAGGAGCATACCACATCACCTTCGCAGGAACCCTCTTCCTGGGGGGCTCGCCGTCAACATCACCAGGGTCATCTCGTCTGATCTTATACCGCAATGCACCGCATACCGGGCATGCGTTCAGATCCTCGTACGCACCGCGGTAGAGGATGCAGTCATTAGGGCATGCATGTATCTTCTGCACCTCCAATCCTAGAGGGCATACGACCTTCTTTGCTGCGTATGTACTGTCGGGCAATTCGTTATCCTTTGGAAGCTTCTTCTTCAATATTTTCAGTAGCTTCTCAAATCCTTTGTCAGGCACAGCATTCTCTGCCTTTCCACTGCAGCAATTCCAGTACGGTACCGAGCTTTGTGTTGCCATCTTCGCAATTGGGGTACAACCCTTTTTTGTGATCCTCTAACATGCGATCGAACTTCAGCTTCTCGTTTTGACTTTCGCATTGCGCCCTTGCATCGACAATGACCCGGCGGAGATCATCATCATCGGGCACATCGTCTGGTTCCTCTTGATCTTCAGCAGCTTCCCCCGTTGCAGCATCACCGTATTCAGGGGGCACATAGTTGTCATCGTCCTCTTCTTCTTCGCCGTCTTCCATCATAACCCCTATTTCTCTGTGCCTCGTCCAAACATTATAGTGTGGCATGAAACCCTTGTAAAGCAGGTGGGTGTGAAGGATTTTCCGGTCAGAGTAAGACTTCGTATTCCCACATTTCGGGCATGGACAACACATAAAACCATTCTGCTTGTTTGCCTCAGCCACTTCGAGAAAATCATGCACGCCCTTAATGTACTTGGAGGTGTGTCTTTCACCGTACATCCATTGCCGGTTCATCAGAGCTTCGAGAGGAAAAAGCTTAACTAGTGTGGCTCGGGCATTTCATCGAACACCTCATGTGCATAGGAGGTGAGCTAGAGCACCACAAAGCCCTCCCCTCGCCGGCCAGAGAAAAACAGAGCACTGGAGTGCTCTGCTCGCGGGCGAGGGGTATATATAGGCACCTCATTGGTCCCGGTTCGTGGCATGAACCGGGACTAAAGGGCAGCCTGTGGTCCCGGTTCAAGCCACCAACCGGGACCAATGGTGGTAGGCCAGGAGCGAGGCCCATTGGTCCCGGTTCGTCCCACCAACCGGGACCAAAGGGGCCAGACGAACCGAGACCAATGCCCCCACGAGGCCCGGCAGGCCCCTGGCCTCACGAACCGGGACCAGTGCCTCCATGGGTCCCGGTTCTGGACTGAACCAGGACTAATGGGCTGACCCGGCCTGAACCAAAGCCCTCTTTTCTACTAGTGTAGTCATGGGCGCAAGAAGCCTCCCCTAGAGATAAGATAAGAGACGGATTACAAATTCTAGACTACCAAATACGTGTAACTCAAATATGTCTCTAACACTTGTGTTTTTTTTTCATGTCTTCTTGCTTTCTTTTTCATACTTTTTTTCCACCTGGTTTGTTTAACTTTTCTTTTCTACTCCCTCCGTTTTTAAATATTTGTCTTTCTAGACATTTCAAATGGTTACAACATACGGATGTATGTAGACATTTTTTAGAGTGTAGGTTCACTCATTTTGCTTCGTATGTAGTCACTTGTTAAAATCTCTAGAAAGGCAAATATTGAGGAACGGAGGGAGTATGTGTTTTCCTTTTCCTTTTCTAAAATTGTGTGGTGGTGAGGGGACAAGTGCTTTGAACATTTAGAAATGCCATCCTTATACCAAACCACAATAATGCATCCTAGAAATAGTACAAAGAGTTGTCAAGCACCGTGTGTGTCGAATTCCAACGGACGGGCATATCTACTCTCAGCTTTCTGTCTTCATTCAGATGGTAAATGGTCTTGGCAGTTTCATACAACTTGCGAATACGATTGGAAAAAATAGAGCTACTTTGGAATGGCTTCTAGGCAACTTTTGTAAATTTGCTGTGAACTTCCTTGCGTTTCAAATAGGACCGGCTTTTTACAGTAGACTCTCTGCACGCCATATCCACTTTCCGTTCACCATGGATGTACCGTCAGCAGTAAACTCTCATTTCATTTTACCTGCTGCGTGCCATGCCTACATCGACACAAGTCATGGACCCTTTATTTTTTGCAGGCGACGGCACAAGTCAGAACCTGCGCTCACACACGCGCAGAGACTTGTCAAACAAGTTGGAAATAGGGACCGAGAGGAGGACGTACTGGAGCGTGGCAGCAGACGCTGCGACGCTCAGCAGGGTTTGACTCGACGGCCTCCTATCAATTCTGCCTCCAAGCCTTCCAAGGACCTGCCTGACGGAGCCTGTAGTAGCTCGTGGCTCGATAAACATTTGGAAACCGCCCCTGAATTGAGCCGTGTGCGGCCGCATCCATTTGCCCCATCCTGTCCGCGTCTATTTAAAAAACTAAAAGCAACGTTTTAAATGCCTGCTGGTTGTAGAAGAGGTCGTCGACCGTTGGCGTTGGGGTTGGCATTCCGTCAAACAAGACGGGTTCCCGTGAACGCCCGTGCCTGCTTTCTTTGCATCTCGACGGACGGCCGGCCGCCGCTGCTGGACCCAGGCGTGACGTTGAGGTCGATGACGGCCGCGGGGCGCGGTGTGGACGGCGCGAACAAGCCCACGTCTGGCGACCCCGAGAAACGGGTCTGGCCGTCGTGCCTTGGCGGAGGAAAGCCAGGCGACATGGGCGCGGTGCGCGACGTCGGTGACTGGCAGTGCGTAGGCCGGGCAACCGACGAGCCTGTGCTCGCCGGGCCGACGGCCGCTGCAGGGAACCCGGCCGGCATGAGGATGGTGTGCGCTTTGTTGACGAGGTCCTCCTTCTCGTCGGCAGCGGCCTTGCGCCGCGCGGCCTCCAGCTCATCGCGCTGGGCGGCGAACTTGGCCGCGGCGGCATTGACCTTGACGACCGCTCTCCGTTCCCTCCTCTTCGCCGATTCCGCGTCCAACTTGGCGATCTCCTCCGGCGTGCACTCCGACCGCGGCTTCCTTGACGCCTTCTTCTTCACCTTTGCGGGCGGGTCGACGGCCAGGCCGCCGGAACTCGGTGGGGCGTCGGCCATGGACGGGGGAGAGAGGGGGCGGCGGGAGGGACGTGGGAGGGTTTGGGGAAAATGACGCCAAATGGGCGTGGGGGGTTTTGGTTTCTCCCACCGACAGGCGGGCCAGGGAAGGACAAGCGCGCGCTGTCCGTTTCACCCCAAAACCGGCGCAAACTTGGGCCGGGGATGGGTGAAAAGCGGACACAAAGCGGACAAAAATCCGTTTGCGCCCGCGCGCTGGGCCGTCTCGTTTCTTCCTTTTACCTCAAACGGACGGGGGCGGCAGGATAGAGTCGTGCGGTGGAGTTGGCCTAAGAGAGCGAACCGAAGCTCTCCCCAGTCCCCAGTATCTGAATCCACAAGATATGCTTACCTGAGCACAGCAGGCGGTTGTCTTGTAAAAAAGAAGAGGGGTAGTAGTAGAGGTACTGTCAGTCCTGCTATTTCCTTAAGCGCTCATGATCAACGGCTGAACGGACACTAACAGACTAACAGAATTACAGAGGATACCGCATGCAGTACTCCCTCACAAAGCAAGCAGTCGGCTTTAAACACCGCCATCACTCTGTATACGAACCCTAGTAACTAACGACGACTCATCATTTCACGGCTCAGGAGCAAATTTCACGAACCTGGGCCACACTCCTGCAGGAAAGTGCGTCCCCGAACAGCCAAGCATGCTCCACCGCCGGAAAAATCACCGCCCAGATCTGAACGCGAACGGCTCTCCGTAACCCCGTCCCATACGCGCCGTACGTACGGACGGCTTGGATTCACACGCACGGTAGAAGAAATTTCCTCCTCCTCCCCTGCATGCACGCGGGGTGCGGTGCGGCACCCAGGACGGGGGCGGGGCCCACCGCAATCGATGCGCTGCAGCAGTACTCCGCGCCCGCTCCGCTCCAATTTCCTCGCCCTTTCCGTAGCCCCTGCCCCCACCTTTGCCGGGCACGCGGGACCCGCGCGTCGCGAGGACCACGGTAAAAGCGAGCCGGAGCAGGACCGGTCGCTGACGGTGGTGGCCCTGGTGCGCCCCGGGCCCGTGTGTCGGCGTGTGGCGTAGGGCTGCGCTGCACGGCGAGGTGTGTAGATTATTCGGTGCGGCGGGCGGGCTCGCTTCGCTCGGACACGGGCCTCGTGACCCGGCCCCCCGCGCGTGCCGAGGCGGGTCGGGTGGGAAGGGAGAGGAAATATCTCAGCCACCGGTGGGCCATGGCATCAGTCCATCGAACAGTGACACGTGTACGGCGGCGCACTGTGGGGTGGGGTCGGCCTGTCATTCACGAGAGACATGATGGCAGCCGGACGAGACGCCCGGGATCTGGCAGGCGGGTCCCACCACACTCGAGAGCGCGCGCACACTGCCCGCCCTTTCTTACCGTCTTTTGTGCCGAAACTATTTAAAAATATATATATAACAGATTCCTTACAGTTAGAGCCACATCGGACAAATATGACCTCTCAAGGGGCAGTGATCGGGCACTTCTAGCTTTGCATCTGGACATCTCATACTTTGTAAATATAAGTCTTTTTAAAGATTCCCATAAAAAATACATACAGGGCATTTAAAAAATACATACAGAGCAAAATGAGTAAATCTACACTCTAAAATATGTCTACATACATTTATATGTAGTTTATAGCGAATCTTTAAAAAGACATATTTAGAAAAGGAAGGAGTACAAAAGTATGCAAAGGAAAAAAAAACCACGTACTACGTAGTCGACTATTTTCATGCCCAGCTCCGGGTACATGGGCAGCAGCTGCAGCTCCAGCTGCTCCTATCCGGCCTTCTCCTCTATCCCCGCACAGAGTTCGGCGAAGACCACGTCTATCGCCGCCCGGTCCTGCTGGAGGAACGTTAGTTGGCCTTCACATAAGCCTCGTCCTGGATGGACTACATGATGTTCTGCTGCTCTGCCATCTCCGCGGCTTGGGCGACGGCGAACTCCACCTCCGCCTCCTACATGTTGAACCTGGAGCAGGCTGCTCCGCCTCGTCCCCCTCCGGATCCGCCACCTCCATCTGCATTTTAAGGTATTTCGTTCTGAAATTTTACACACGTATAGATAACATCGTTGTTCACGTGCACAATTCTTTTTAGATTTTTTAAAACTAAATGGTTCGATTTTTGACGCCTCACTCCTTTTGTTCCCCCTTTTTCTTGGGGCAATATAGGAGTACTGTCTTTTGCTCCGCGGAGAGGCAACATGTGGTGCGGCCGTAAAGCACAAGGAATCCATATGCGCTTCCGGCCTTCCCACTTGACCAGCAGTACAAATGCAGTGCCACAATCATTCATGTAAAAAAAGAGAGGCAAATGCTTTCACTCTTTTCACTGACTTCACTGCGAAACTAGTCTCGGAGAAGACCGTAACAGTGCAAGCTTTATTTTTCCACCAGCCCATGCGCCGATTACACACTGCAATCTTTCTTACTACTCAAGTTGTCAAGTAGTAGTAGATTCGGACGCAGTAGAATGAATGCTAGTGAGCAGTAGATACAGTAGATTATTAGCAGGAACACCCCACGTTCCTCTTCTTCTTAAGAGCGTTGCTAGACAGAGGATGCCTGCACGGCCGATGCATGAACGATTCATACGTGGCAGCACCAGCAGCGACCGATTCTCAATTAAAAAAAGCACCAGCAGCTACCGTGCGTGGAGGAGCCCTGTTGGGGAGGGAGAATCGTGCAAGCGTCGTGCACTAACCGTCGTGTGTAAAGCAATTTTGTCTTCTTAATCCAGAGACAAACTGTTCGAACTTGAAACTCCAAAAGCGCCAAGCCAAGAGCACTGTCCCGTGTCTTCCTCTCCACTCCACTCCACACTCTCGTTCACTCTCACTCTCACTCCATGGATTTTACACTCTCACCACCTCCATTCCCCACTCTCTATAAAGCATCCCCGGCCAAGAACCTCCAGTAAGGTAGACCACCCGACATTCCCCTCGAAGCCAGCCGAGATGCCGCACCGCGGCGGCCTCCTGCCCCTCCTCCTCGTCGCCCTCGCGGCGGCGCCGCTCGCCGTGGCGTGGCGCCCGTGGCCGCCGCGCGACGCCAGCGGCGCCCTGGCCGGCCTCGGCGCGTCCAAGAAGTTCGAGGGGTCGTCCGACTTCGTCAAGCTGGAGTACCACATGGGCCCCGTCCTCGCCGCCGACATCACCGTGCACCCGATCTGGTACGGCGCCTGGCCCGCCGAGCAGAAGCGCACCATCCGCGCCTTCCTGCGCTCCCTCTCGCCGCAGTCCTCCGGGGAGAAGGAGGGCGCCGTCCCGTCGCCGTCCGTGGCGGACTGGTGGCGCACCGTGCGGCTCTACACGGACCAGACCACGGCGAACGTGTCGGCCGTGGTGGCGCTCGGGCAGGAGAAGTGCGACGCGCGGATGTCGCGCGGCGCCTCGCTGACACGGATGGACATCCAGACCGTGGTCAAGGACGCGGTGACCGCGCGCACGAGGCCGCTCCCGGTGGACGCCGGCGGGGTGTACCTGGTGCTGACGTCGCCAGAGGTCCACGTGGAGAACTTCTGCGGGCAGGTGTGCGGGTTCCACTACTTCACCTTCCCGTCGGTGGTCGGGTACACGCTCCCCTACGCGTGGGTGGGCAACTCGGCGGGGCGGTGCCCGGAGGTGTGCGCCTACCCGTTCGCCATCCCGGCCTACGTGCCGGGGCGGCGGCCCGAGGCGCCGCCCAACGGCGACGCGGGGGTGGACGGCATGGTGAGCGTCATCGCGCACGAGCTGGCGGAGATGGCCTCCAACCCGCTGGCCAACGCGTGGTACGCCGGCGGGGACCCCTCGTTCCCCACCGAGATCGCCGACCTGTGCGAGGGCATCTACGGCACCGGCGGCGGCGGCGCGTACACCGGCCAGCTGCTCACCGACGGGCGGTCCGGCGCGGCCTACAACCTCAACGGCGTCGGCGGGCGCAGGTTCCTGGTGCAGTGGGTCTGGGACCCCTACCGCAGCTACTGCTCCGGCCCCAACGCGCTCGACCACCAGTAGCTAGCAGCTTTTCGTTCGTTTCACCGCCGCCGCACCCTCGCCGCATCTCGCGCTACCGGTAGAAGTATTCCTCCCACTCCCTCCAGCATTGGTTTCCTTCCTCGGGAGTTCCATGGCCGGCCATGGGAGCGTGTCATGTATAGAGTCAGTGAGCCGAAGCATGGTGGTCCGGTCCGGTGAGCCCAGCTTGGTCCTCGGGACATACGGCTGGTTCATTGTTGGTATGGCTGCGTGCGGACAATGTTTTGGACTTTCAAATTTGATGTCATTTTGTCCATTTCCCCGCTCGGTTTCGTTCAAATTTGATTAGCATTACTACGTAGCATGTTTGAAACATGTAGAACATTGGGAGTACAATTATTGCAGACGAGGCCGCTTCGATCTGCATGAAAATCTGGTTGAACAAATGCAGGGAAGTACAGGGCTGCGCCCATCCCAGGTGTGGATGGGCATTGCACAATGACAATGCGCTCCGAGATGGAAATGATCACAGGGAGTACACGAGCTTTGGCATGGACCGGCCATGGGCATTCATCACGGGTCTCGTGAGCAGGTGGGCGTGGCCTGTGCTGTGCGGCATCAACGGAGCGCAATGATGGTCGATGGGCGTCGCGATTTTGTTCCGTAGCGCACTAGGCTTTCACAGCTAGGTGTCCCTTCCTTGGATCGAGCAGAGCGAGCCCTGGAGCTGCTTGTTGCTCCGTGGTCACCAGTACGCACCGAATTATTGAGCTAATGCTGGTAGCTTGGCACTGTGAAGGAGCCATGGCTGCACAGTTGCCCGTCCTGCCCTCCCCGCCATGATAGCTCGGCCGTATCAGTATGGGCCTGCTTTCTCCGTATCGTTTCATTCGCCCTGCTTACACGACCTACTAACACCAAGTATCCTATGGTATTACGGCATATGCGATGCAATTTTTCCTTCTAGGCATAGAAATTCAATACCCATGGCCATTCATATTATGGATACACAATGAATATTCAACCAACACGTTTATACTTGTGTGGGTGAATGATGGCATCCCACCTCTCCCTTATACATATACCGCCCCAACTTCGCCAAAGTAGATAGCAAGCCACTTGTTTTGTTCATATAGGCAATGGCCACACATGACACAAAGGGGGAGGTGATCGAAATAACCTATGCAAACGGGAATTGGAGACATCAGGACATGAGCAGCATTGGGTATTTAGCCACTCGGTCTTGTAAGTTTTCCATAGGTCGCACGGCTCGTGTGTCCAACTGTTAATGGACCGTCAATGTAAGTGATGCCTCGGCCCGAACCTCCGAGATATTTCCTCTGCCAGCTACATTCTGCGCGTGCACGGTCACGTTTCGTAGCTCCTCGACTTCTAGCATGCATTTCACTGAATTCTTGTGCCCAAGCGTCAGCAGCTATCACCTTACTCGGGGATCTTGGTAATTGGGTGGATGCCGACCACGGTGGTGAAGACTGTACGAATGTGCTTCTCTGTATCAACATGTGTGGGGACCTTCTAGTGCGAATAGGATAGCTACAATGAAAGTTGGTTCCTCAACCTTCGGTCTTCGGCCACATCGTCAGAATGCCCGATGCAGTTACTCTTTGTAGATGTTTGAGTTCAACAACTTTTGAAATCAACACTTTCAAATTGCTTGGTACCGGGAGAAGTTTTGAGATAGTTTTTGAGTGGAAAAACCGGTTCCTTCTCAACTAGTTTGAATTTATATTTTGGCTACGTCGGGGATATCCATAAGGGTAGGCCCACGAGAAGCATTATATCCACCATACGAGGGCCCACGACTCGGGATCTTGGTAATTGGGTGGATGCCGACTGCGGTGATGACTGTGCGAATGTGGTTCTCTTGCATCAGGATGTGTGCAATCCCTTTGTTGATGGGCTAATGCGGTTCCCTAGTGCTCATGACATGGCTACGAGGAAAGTTGCTGCCTCGACCTTCGGCCTTCGGCGCCTTTGTGAGAATGCCAAGTCCACTGCGGTGGCTCTTCATTCACTCTTGGCCGACTTTTAGTGACCGAGACGTTTCAGTTCAACAACTTAAAATTAGCAACTTCAAATCGCTTGGTACTGAGAGAAGTTTTGAAACACTTTATGAGAAAAGTGGTTCCTTCTCAACTAGTTAAAACTTATATTTTGGCTATATGATATTGTCTACCGTGTTGGCCACTACCACGAGCTAGCGCTTGATCAACATGAGAATCTTATTAGTTAAGGTTCGAATATAATAAAGCTAGGCTTCTGCGAGTCGGCAACTGTTCCATCTTTCAAGAATATAATAAAATGTGTTGCCGATGAATACAGTAACCTTTTAGCATACTGATTAATGAAGGGATTAGTGGAATTCATGTACCTTATCTTCTCGTGCAAGAATTATCTTGCTTTGTTCATACTCATAAAAAATCATCAGATAATCATTGGTGCAATATCATTACTCTCTTAGCATTAGATCTATCGTTTTGGTGAGAGATAACAAGTTTTGACTGTTGGAAATATGCCCTAGAGGCAATAATAAAATGGTTATTATTATATTTCCTTGTTCATGATAATTGTCTATTGTTCATGCTATAATTGTGTTATCCGGAAATACATGTGTGAATACATAGACCACAACATGTCCCTAGTGAGCCTCTAGTTGACTAGCTCGTTGATCAATAGATGGCTACGGTTTCCTAACCATGGACATAGGATGTCATTGATAACGGGATCACATCATTAGGATAATGATGTGATGGACAAGACCCAATCCTAAGCATAGCACAAGATCGTGTAGTTCGTCTGCTAAAGCTTTTCTAATGTCAATTATCCTTTCCTTAGACCATGAGATTGTGCAACTCCCGGATACCGTAAGGGTACTTTGGGTGTGCCAAACGTCAACACGTAACTGGGTGGCTATAAAGGTACACTACGGGTATCCCCGAAAGTATCTGTTGGGTTGGCACGAATCGAGACTGGGATTTGTCACTCCGTATGACGGAGAGGTATCTCTGGGCCCACTCGGTAAGACATCATCGTAATGAGATCAATGTGACTAAGGGGTTGGTCACGGGATGATGTGCTACGGAACGAGTAAAGAGACTTGCCGTAACGAGATTGAACAAGGTATCGGTATACCGACGATCGAATCTCGGGCAAGTGCTATATCGGTAGACAAAGGGAATAGTCTACGGGATTGATTAAATCCTTGACATCGTGGTTCATCCGATGAGATCATCGTGGAACATGTGGGAGCCAACATGGGTATCCAGATCCCGCTGTTGGTTATTGGCCGGAGAGATGTCTCGGTCATGTCTGCATAGTTCCCGAACCCGTAGGGTCTACACACTTAAGGTTCGATGACGCTAGGGTTAGAGGGAATAGATGTACGTGGTTACCGAATGTTGTTCGGAGTCCCGAATGAGATCCCGGACGTCACGAGGAGTTCCGGAATGGTCCGGAGGTGAAGATTTATATATGGGAAGTCCAGTTTCAGTCACCGGAAAGGTTTCGGGGTTTATCGGTATTGTACCGGGACCACCGAAGGGGTTCCGGGGGTCCACCGGGAGAGTCTACCTGCCCCGAAGGACCTAATGGGCTGTAGTTGGGTGGGAACCAGCCCCTTAGTGGGCTGGTGCGCCCCCCCAAGGGCCCAAGGCGCCTAGGGTTGGAAACCCTAGGGGGCCACTGCCCCCCCCGGGGGCGGGCGCCCCCCTAGGTGGAAACACTAAGGGGGCCGCTGCCCCCCCGAGGGGCCGCCGCCCCGGGGGCCGCCGCCCCCCTCTAGATGGATCTAGGGGGCCGGCCCCCTCCCCTTCCCCTATATATAGTGGGGGGTTTGGGGCTGCCAGAGACACGAGTCTCCCTCTCTCTTGGCGCAGCCCTACCCCTCTCCCTCCTCGTCTCTCGTAGTGCTTGGCGAAGCCCTGCTGGAGTGCCACGCTCCTCCACCACCACCACGCCGTCGTGCTGCTGCTGGACGGAGTCTTCCCCAACCTCTCCCTCTCTCCTTGCTGGATCAAGGCGCGGGAGACGTCACCGGGCTGCACGTGTGTTGAACGCGGAGGCACCGTTGTTCGGTGCTTAGATCGGATTCGGCCGTGATCTGAATCACTTCGTGTACGACTCCACCAACCGCGTTCTTGCAACGCTTCCGCATCGCGATCTTCAAAGGTATGAAGATGCAATCTCCTCTCGTTGCTAGTAAGCTCCATAGATTGATCTTGGTGATGCGTAGAAATTTTTTAATTTCTGCAACGATCCCCAACAGTGGCATCATGAGCTAGGTATATGCGTAGTTTCTATGCACGAGTAGAACACAAGTTGCTGTGGGCGTCGATTTTGTCAATTTACTTGCCGTTACTAGTCTTATCTTGATTCGGCGGCATCGTGGGATGAAGTGGCCCGGACCGACCTTACACGTACACTTACGTGAGACAGGTTCCACCGACTGACATGCACTAGTTGCATAAGGTGACTAGCGGGTGTCTGTCTCTCCCACTTTAGTCGGATCGGATTCGATGAAAAGGGTGCTTATGAAGGGTAAATAGAAATTGGCATATCACGTTGTGGTTTTGGCGTAGGTAAGAAACGTTCTTCCTAAGAAACCTATAGCAGCCACGTAAAAATTTGCAACAACAATTAGAGGACGTCTAACTTGTTTTTGCAGCATATGCCGTGTGATGTGATATGGCCAAAAGGATGTGATGAATGATATATGTGATGTATGAGATTGATCATGTTCTTGTAATAGGAATCACGACTTGCATGTCGATGAGTATGACAACCGGCAGGAGCCATAGGAGTTGTCTTAATTTATTTATGACCTGTGTGTCAACATAAACATCATGTAATTACTTTACTTTATTGCTAAACCGTTAGCCATAGTAGTAGAAGTAATAGTTGACGAGACAACTTCATGAAGACACGATGATGGAGATCATGATGATGGAGATCATGGTGTCATGCCGGTGACGATGATGATCATGGCGCCCTGAAGATGGAGATCAAAAGGAGCAAAATGATATTGGCCATATCATGTCACTATTTGATTGCATGTGATGTTTATCATGTTTTTACATCTTATTTGCTTAGAACGACGGTAGCATAAATAAGATGATCCCTCATTAAAATATCAAGAATTGTGTTCCCCCTAACTGTGCACCGTTGCTAAAGTCCGTTGTTCCGAAGCACCACGTGATGATCGGGTGTGATAGGTTCTAACGTTCGCATACAATGGTTGTAAGCCAGATTTACACACGCAATACACTTAGGTTGACTTGACGAGCCTAGCATGTACAGACATGGCCTCGGAACACGGAAGACCGAAAGGTCGAACATGAGTCGTATAGAACTTACGATCAACATGAAGATGTTCACCGATGATGACTAGACCGTCTCACGTGATGATCGGACACGGTCTAGTTGACTCGGATCATGTATCACTTAGATGACTAGAGGGATGTCTATCTGAGTGGGAGTTCATTAAATAATTTGATTAGATGAACTTAATTATCATGAACATAGTCTAAAACTTTACAATATGTCTTGTAGATCAAATGGCCCACGCTAATGTTGCCCTCAACTTCAACGCGTTCCTAGAGAAAACCAAGCTGAAAGACGATGGTAGCAACTACACGGACTGGGTCCGTAACCTTAGGATTATCCTCATAGCTGCCAAGAAAGCATATGTCCTTGAAGCACCGCTAGGTGATGCACCTGTTTTCCCAGCAACTCAAGACGTTATGAACGCCTGGCAGTCGCGTAGTGATGATTACTCCTTGGTTTAGTGCGGCATGCTTTACAGCTTAGAACCGGGGCTCCAAAAGCGTTTTGAGCAGCACTGAGCATATGAGATGTTCCAAGAGCTGAAAATGGTTTTCCAAGCTCATGCCCGGGTTGAGAGATATGAAGTCTCCGACAAGTTCTACAGTTGTAAGATGGAGGAGAATAGTTCTGTCAGCGAGCACATACTCAAAATGTCTGGGTTGCACAACCGCTTATCTCAGCTGAGAGTTAATCTCCCGGATGATGCGGTCGTTGACAGAATCTGGAAGGATCGATATAGTTGACTAGAGGGGGGGGGGGTGAGTAGGCAACTAACAATTTTTAGCTTTTCTTTACCAAATTAAACTTTGCATCAAAATAGGTTGTCTAGATATGCAACTAAGTGAGCAACCTATATGATGCAATGACAACAAGCACGCAAGCAAATAAGAGATATAACACGAGTAAACTTGCGAAAGTAAAGGGACGAGATAACCAAGAGTGGAGCCGGTGAAGACGAGGATGTGTTACCGAAGTTCCTTCCTTTTGAGGGGAAGTACGTCTCCGTTGGAGCGGTGTGGAGGCACAATGCTCCCCAAGAAGCCACTAAGGCCACCGTATTCTCCCCACGCCCTCACACAATGCGAGATGCCGTGATTCCACTATTGGTGCCCTTGAAGGCGGCGACCGGACCTTTACAAACAAGGTTGGGGCAATCTCCACAACTTAATTGGAGGCTCCCAAGGACACCACAAAGCTTCACCACAATGGACTATGGCTCCGCGGTGACCTCAACCGTCTAGGGTGCTCAAACACCCAAGAGTAACAAGATCCGCTAGGGATAAGTGGGGGGAATCAAATTTCTCTTGGTGGAAGTGTAGATCGGGGCCTTCTCAACCAATCCCGAGCAAATCAACAAGTTTGATTGGCTAGGGAGAGAGATCGGGCGAAAATGGAGCTTGGAGCAACAATGGAGCTTTTGGGGGAAGAGGTAGGTCAACTTTGGGGAAGAAGACCCCCTTTTATAGTGGGGGAAGCAATCCAACCGTTACCCCCCACTTCAGCCCCGCTGAGAACGGTACTACCGCTTGGCCAGCGGTACTACCGTTCCCTCTCGCGGTACTGCCGCTGGGCCCAGAGCGGTACTACCGCGGTGGTCAGGGCGGTACTACCGCACACGAGCGGTACTACCCCCCACTGCCACGGCAAGTACCATAAAACCCGACATAGAAAAAGACCCCTCGAATCGAGGCGGTACTAGCACGAAGCCGCAACGGTACTACGGCTGGGGGCTACAACGGTACTACCACTGTGGAGCGGTACTGCCGCTTATAGCACCCAAGCGGTACTACCGCTCCGGCCCGCGGTACTACCGCTGGACCAGAGAGGGCACACTGAGAGAGGGGAACGAGCTCATCAACGAAGCGGAAAGGCTCGGAGGGTGTGCAAAGGAAGTGCACGTGATGATTCCACCCTAGCCTATCCAAAGCGGACCTCCTCTTGATAGTACGGTGATCGCTACGAAACTAGTCCACCAAACTAATTCGAAAGTACTACACCGTCTTCGCTTCAAACCCCGAGGGGAGGGAATCGTCTCGTGCCAAAGGATGAATCTCTGAAAAACTCAATGCACACGATTAGTCCGCAAAAGCATTGTCATCAATCACCAAAATATCTTAGGGATAAATATGCCCTTACAATCTCCCCCTTTTTGGTGGATTGATGACAATACGGGATTTGCACAAACGGGAAAAGACAAAGGACATAAGCAAACCCCCAAATCTCTAAAATATAGACGGGCTCCCCCTAGATGTGTGCCATCAAGATAAGTGCTTTGGACTGCACGACACACATACTAGGATCAACACTCCCCCTGTATTTTAGAGACCAACAACCTAAGCGTGATTCAGGAGAGCAGGATATATAACATAATAAGCATGCAACTCATGAGATACCAAAAGACTAGAGACATAGATAAAGATATGAAAAGGATAAGGTAGCATATGTCTCACACCATATGACTGGAACTTAGGTCTCACGGAACACAAAACCAAACAAAGCACAAGGTAGCAAACACAACGAAAGCACAAAGACAAAGACACACTCGCAACACAATGACGCCAATCCCTAAACTCTCTCCCCCTTTGGCATCGAGACACCAAAAGGGGCAAAGAGCTAACCTACGGCTCTAGGTGAGAGCATGCTGAGGATCTCGAACATCAGGACTCTGCGTGATCATCTGCACCACCATCCTCGGCCGGAAACTGCTCGGCATCTGAATCGGTCCATGGACAGTGCTGCTGGATCCACTCCTCCTCCTCAGTGATCTGACCCTCAGAGCCGCTGGTGACTGTCGCACCCAACTAACGCATAAGCTCCTTGTGACGTCCCCTTGCCTTCTTCTCAGCCACATGAGTCATGTACTGACCGTGAGACTCCATGCAGAACAACTTCTTCATCTTGTGTTTGAGCTTCTTTGCCCAAGAGGGCTCTGCCGCAGAAGGCTCTGTCCCAGAAGGCACATAATCCTCATCGTCATCATCGGCCTCATCCTCGCCCTCGGTATCCATGGCAGCGGCAGAAGACGGAACCTCAGATGTAGGAACGGAGGTGCCCCAATTATCCTTCTTCCTCAGACGCTTGATCTCATGAGAAACCAACTCCCCAGTTTCCACCTGGTCCGCGGGAAAGGAATGTCTCCAGGCCTTCTCAATGAGCAACATGATGAATGGACCATAGATCGGGCACTTGCGCTCAGAAATGGCAGTGAGAAGTTCAGACCACATAACATGAGAGATGTCCAGGGACTCGCTAGTGTTTGCTTCCTTCTCACGCTGGCAGAAGAGAAGCATATCCACGAGATAGGAGTGAACCATATCCAGATTCCCGATGCGAGGAAAGAGGGTCTCTCGAAAGACACGATGAAGGATGTCCAGGTAGGCAGACAACTCATAGGTCTCCTTCTTAGTCACAGGGTGAACCTTCACAGTGCAGTAGGGCCAGAGGGCTTGCTTGTGAGTGGAGTTGACATTGTGGTGAGGGCGAAAGCCAACAGGAGTCTCAAGCCCGCGATCTTCCACATGAAGTAACTCCATGAAAGCCTTCCACTTGACAGACAGTAACTTGCCATTTGTCATCCAGGTCAGAGTCCTTTCTTCATCAGTTCCAAGATGGACAGTAGCAAAGAACTGAGCCACCAAATCTGCATCAAAGTCCTTGTTGAACTGCATGATTCTGAGAATGTTGAGCTGAGTACACATCTGAAGAGCTTCACCAAAGTATTCGGGATCCTTCTCCATGGCATCCGTGTCGATGGAGCGAACATTAACAAAGAGATTCTTCTTGGCCTTGATCACTGTTGGGAATGGTAGCATAATTTTAAAATTTTCCTACGCTCACCAAGATGCATCTATGCAGTCTACTAGCAACGAGGGGAAGGGAGTGCATCTACATACCATTGTAGATCGCGAGCGGAAGCGTTCCAATGAACGTGGATGACGGAGTCGTACTCGTCGTGATCCAAATCACCGATGACCGAGTGCCGAACGTACGGCACCTCCGCGTTCAACACACGTACGGTGCAGCGACGTCTCCTCCTTCTTGATCCAGCAAGGGGGGAGGAGAGGTTGATGGAGATCCAACAGTACGACGGCGTGATGGTGGATGTAGCGGGTCTCCGGCAGGGCTTCGCCGAGCTTCTGCGAGAGAGAGAGAGAGAGAGGTGTTGCAGGGGAGGAGGGAGGCGCCAAAGGCTGTAGTGTTCTGCCCTCCCTCCCCCCCTTTATATAGGCCCCTGGGGGGTGCGCCAGCCCCAAGAGATGGGATCTCAAGGGGGGGCGGCGGCCAAGTGGGGGGGGAAGGGGTGCCTTGCCCCCCAAGGCAAGGGGGAAGCTCCCCCCTAGGGTTTCCAACCCTAGGCGCAAGGGGGAGGCCCAAGGGGGGCGCCCCAGCCCACTAAGGGCTGGTTCCCTTCCACTTTCAGCCCACGGGGCCCTCCGAGACATGTGGCCCCACCCGGTGGACCCCCGGGACCCTTCCGGTGGTCCTGGTACAATACCAGTAACCCCCAAAACTTTCCCGGTGGCCGAAACTTGACTTCCTATATATAATTCTTCACCTCCGGACCATTCCGGAACCTCTCGTGACGTTCGGGATCTCATCCGGGACTCCGAACAACTTTCGGGTTTCCGCATACATATATCTCTACAACCCTAGCGTCACCGGACCTTAAGTGTGTAGACCCTACGGGTTCGGGAGTCATGCAGACATGACCGAGACGCCTATCCGGTCAATAACCAACAGCGGGATCTGGATACCCATGTTGGCTCCCACATGTTCCACGATGATCTCATCGGATGAACCACGGTGTCGAGGATTCAATCAATCCGTATGCAATTCCCTTTGTCAATCGGTATGTTACTTGCCCGAGATTCGATCGTCGGTATCCCAATACCTTGTTCAATCTCGTTACCGGCAAGTCTCTTTACTCGTACCGCAATGCATGATCCCGTGACTAACGCCTTAGTCACATTGAGCTCATTATGATGATGCATTACCGAGTGGGCCCAGAGATACCTCTCCGTCACACGGAGTGACAAATCCCAGTCTCGATCCGTGCCAACCCAACAGACACTTTCGGAGATACCCGTAATGCACCTTTATAGTCACCCAGTTACGTTGTGACGTTTGGCACACCCAAAGCACTCCTACGGTATCCGGGAGTTGCACGATCTCATGGTCTAAGGAAAAGATACTTGACATTGGAAAAGCTCTAGCAAACGAAACTACACGATCTTTTATGCTATGCTTAGGATTGGGTCTTGTCCATCACATCATTCTCCTAATGATGTGATCCCGTTATCAATGACATCCAATGTCCATAGTCAGGAAACCATGACTATCTGTTGATCAACGAGCTAGTCAACTAGAGGCTTACTAGGGACAGGTTGTGGTCTATGTATTCACACATGTATTACGATTTCCGGACAATACAATTATAGCATGAATAATAGACAATTACCATGAACAAAGAAATATAATAATAACCATTTATTATTGCCTCTAGGGCATATTTCCAACAGTCTCCCACTTGCACTAGAGTCAATAATCTAGTTACATTGTGATGAATCGAACACCCATTGCGTCCTGGTGTTGATCATGTTTTGCCCTAGGGAGAGGTTTAGTCAACGGATCTGCTACATTCAGGTCCGTATGTACTTTACAAATATCTATGTCTCCATTTTGAACACTTTCACGAATGGAGTTGAAGCGACGCTTGATATGCCTGGTCTTCCTGTGAAACCTGGGCTCCTTCGCAAGGGCAATAGCTCCAGTGTTGTCACAGAAGAGAGTCATTGGGCCCGACGCATTGGGAATCACCCCTAGGTCGGTAATGAACTCCTTCATCCAGACTGCTTCCTGTGCTGCCTCCGAGGCTGCCATGTACTCCGCTTCACATGTAGATCCCGCCACGACGCTTTGCTTGCAACTGCACCAGCTTACTGCTCCTCCATTCAAAATATACACGTATCCGGTCTGTGACTTCGAGTCATCCAGATCTGTGTCGAAGCTAGCGTCGACGTAACCCTTTACGACGAGCTCTTCGTCACCTCCATAAACGAGAAACATATCCTTAGTCCTCTTCAGGTACTTCAGGATATTCTTGACCGCTGTCCAGTGTTCCTTGCCGGGATTACTTTGGTACCTTCCTACCAAACTTACGGCAAGGTTTACATCAGGTCTGGTACACAGCATGGCATACATAATAGACCCTATGGCCGAGGCATAGGGGATGACACTCATCTCTTCTATATCTTCTGCCGTGGTCGGGCATTGAGCCGTGCTCAATTGCACACCTTGCAATACAGGCAAGAACCCCTTCTTGGACTGATCCATACTGAACTTCTTCAATATCTTGTCAAGGTATGTACTCTGTGAAAGACCAATGAGGCGTCTTGATCTATCTCTATAGATCTTGATGCCTAATATATAAGCAGCTTCTCCAAGGTCCTTCATTGAAAAACACTTATTCAAATAGGCCTTTATACTTTCCAAGAATTCTATATCATTTCCCATCAATAGTATGTCATCCACATATAATATGAGAAATGCTACAGAGCTCCCACTCACTTTCTTGTAAACACAGGCTTCTCCATAAGTCTGTGTAAACCCAAACGCTTTGATCATCTCATCAAAGCGAATGTTCCAACTCCGAGATGCTTGCACCAGCCCATAGATTGAGCGCTGGAGCTTGCACACTTTGTTAGCATTCTTAGGATCGACAAAACCTTCCGGCTGCATCATATACAACTCTTCCTTAAGGAAGCCGTTAAGGAATGCCGTTTTGACGTCCATCTGCCATATCTCATAATCATAGTATGCGGCAATTGCTAACATGATTCGGACGGACTTCAGCTTCGCTACGGGTGAGAAAGTCTCATCGTAGTCAACCCCTTGAACTTGTCGATAACCCTTAGCGACAAGTCGAGCTTTGTAGATGGTCACATTACCATCCGCGTCCGTCTTCTTCTTAAAGATCCATTTGTTTTCTATGGCTCGCCGCTCATCGGGCAAGTCAGTCAAAGTCCATACTTTGTTTTCATACATGGATTCTATCTCGGATTTCATGGCTTCTAGCCATTTGTCGGAATCCGGGCCCGCCATCGCTTCTTCATAGTTCGAAGGTTCACCGTTGTCTAACAACATGATTTCCAGGACAGGGTTGCCGTACCACTCTGGTGCGGAACGTGTCCTTGTGGACCTACGAAGTTCAGTGAACTTGATCCGAAGCTTCATGATCATCATCATTAACTTCCTCCCCAGTCGGTGTAGGCACCACAGGAACATTTTCCCGCGCTGCGCTACTTTCCGGTTCGGAAGGGGTGACTATCACCTCATCAAGTTCCACTTTCCTCCCACTCAATTCTTTCGAGAGAAACTCCTTCTCCAGAAAGGACCCGTTCTTGGCAACGAAGATCTTGCCTTCGGATCTGAGGTAGAAGGTATACCCAATAGTTTCCTTAGGGTATCCTATGAAGACGCATTTTTCCGATTTGGGTTCGAGCTTTTCAGGTTGAAGTTTCTTGACATAAGCATCGCATCCCCAAACTTTTAGAAACGACAGCTTAGGTTTCTTCCCAAACCATAATTCATACGGTGTCGTCTCAACGGATTTCGACGGAGCCCTATTTAAAGTGAATGCGGCAGTCTCTAAAGCATAACCCCAAAATGAGAGCGGTAAATCGGTAAGAGACATCATAGATCGCACCATATCCAATAGAGTGCGATTACGACGTTCGGACACACCATTTCTCTGAGGTGTTCCAGGCGGCGTGAGTTGTGAAACTATTCCACATTTCCTTAAGTGTGCACCAAACTCGTGACTTAAATATTCTCCACCACGATCTGATCGTAGGAATTTTATTCTCCTGTCACGTTGATTCTCAACCTCACTCTGAAATTCCTTGAACTTTTCAAAGGTTTCAGACTTGTGTTTCATCAGGTAGACATACCCATATCTACTTAAATCATCAGTGAGAGTGAGAACATAACGATATCCTCCGCGAGCCTCAACACTCATTGGACCACACACATCGGTATGTATGATTTCCAATAAGTTGGTTGCTCGCTCCATTGTTCCGGAGAACGGAGTCTTGGTCATCTTACCCATGAGGCATGGTTCGCACGTGTCAAATGATTCGTAATCAAGAGACTCCAAAAGTCCATCTGCATGGAGCTTCTTCATGCGCTTGACACCAATGTGACCAAGGCGGCAGTGCCACAAGTATGTGGGACTATCGTTATCAACTTTACATCTTTTGGTATTCACACTATGAACATGTGTAACATCACGTTCGAGATTCATCAAAAATAAACCATTGACCAGCGGGGCATGACCATAAAACATATCTCTCAAATAAATAGAACAACCATTATTCTCGGATTTAAATGAGTAGCCATCTCGAATTAAACGAGATCCAGATACAATGTTCATGCTCAAAGCTGGCACTAAATAACAATTATTGAGGTTTAAAACTAATCCCGTGGGTAGATGCAGAGGTAGCGTGCCGACGGCGATCACATCGACCTTGGAACCATTCCCGACGCGCATCGTCACCTCGTCCTTTGCCAGTCTCCGTTTATTCCGTAGTTCCTGTTTTGAGTTACAAATATGAGCAACCGCACCGGTATCAAATACCCAGGAGCTACTACGAGTACTGGTAAGGTACACATCAATTACTTGTATATCACATATACCTTGGGTGTTGCCGGCCTTCTTCTTGTCCGCTAAATATTTGGGGCAGTTCCGCTTCCAGTGACCACTTCCCTTGCAATAAAAGCACTCAGTCCCGGGCTTGGGTCCATTCTTTGACTTCTTCCCAGTAACTGGTTTACCGGGCGCGGCAACTCCCTTGCCGTCCTTCTTGAAGTTCTTCTTACCCTTGCCCTTCTTGAACTTAGTGGTTTTATTCACCATCAACACTTGATGTTCTTTTCTGATCTCCCCTTCCGCTGATTTCAGCATTGAATATACCTCGGGAATGGTCTTTTCCATCCCCTGCATATTGTAGTTCATCACAAAGCTCTTGTAGCTTGGTGGAAGCGACTGGAGGATTCTGTCAATGACCGCGTCATCCGGGAGATTAACTCCCAGCTGAGACAAGCGGTTGTGCAACCCAGACATTCTGAGTATGTGCTCACTAACAGAACTGTTCTCCTCCATTTTACAGCTGAAGAACTTGTCGGAGACATCATATCTCTCGACCCGGGCATGAGCTTGAAAAACCAGTTTCAGCTCCTCGAACATCTCATATGCTCCATGTTTCTCAAAACGCTTTTGGAGACCCGGTTCTAAGCTGTAAAGCATGCCGCACTGAACGAGGGAGTAATCATCAGCACGTGATTGCCAAGCGTTCATAACGTCTTGGTTCTGTGGGATTGGTGCATCACCTAGCGGTGCTTCTAAGACATAATCTTTCTTGGCTACTATGAGGATGAGCCTCAGGTTCCGGACCCAGTCCGTATAGTTGCTGCCATCATCTTTCAGCTTGGTTTTCTCTAGGAACGCGTTGAAATTGAGGACAACGTTGGCCATTTGATCTACAAGACATAGTGTAAAGATTTTAGACTAAGTTCATGATAATTGAGTTCATCTAATCAAATTATTTAATGAACTCCCACTCAGATAGACATCCCTCTAGTCATCTAAGTGAAACATGATCCGAGTTAACTAGGCCGTGTCCGATCATCACGTGAGACGGACTAGTCAAGATCGGTGAACATCTCCATGTTGATCGTATCTTCTATACGACTCATGCTCGACCTTTCGGTCCTCCGTGTTCCGAGGCCATGTCTGTACATGCTAGGCTCGTCAAGTCAACCTAAGTGTATTGCGTGTGTTCCGAGGCCATGTCTGTACATGCTAGGCTCGTCAACACCCGTTGTATTCGAACGTTAGAATCTATCACACCCGATCATCACGTGGTGCTTCGAAACAACGAACCTTCGCAACGGTGCACAGTTAGGGTGAACACTTTCTTGAAATTATTATAAGGGATCATCCTACTTGCTACCGTCGTTCTAAGCAAATAAGATGCAAAAACATGATAAACATCACATGCAATCAAATAGTGACATGATATGGCCAATATCATCATGCTCCTTTGATCTCCATCTTCGGGGCACCATGATCATCTTCGTCACCGGCATGACACCATGATCTCCATCATCATGATCTCCATCATTGTGTCTTCATGAAGTCGTCACGCCAACGATTACTTCTACTTCTATGGCTAACGCGTTTAGCAACAAAGTAAAGTAATTTACATGGCGTTATTCAATGACACGCAGGTCATGCAAAATAATAAAGACAACTCCTATGGCTCCTGCCGGTTGTCATACTCATCGACATGCAAGTCGTGATTCCTATTACAAGAATATGATCAATCTCATACATCACATATATCATTCATCACATCTTCTGGCCATATCACATCACATAGCACTTGCTGCAAAAACAAGTTAGACGTCCTCTAATTGTTGTTGCAAGTTTTTACGTGGTTTGTAGGTTTCTAGCAAGAACGTTTCTTACCTACGTATGACCACAACGTGATTTGCCAATTTCTATTTACCCTTCATAAGGACCCTTTTCATCGAATCCGTTCCGACTAAAGTAGGAGAGACAGACACCCGCTAGCCACCTTATGCAACTAGTGCATGTCAGTCGGTGGAACCTGTCTCACGTAAGGTACGTGTAAGGTCGGTCCGGGCCGCTTCATCCTACAATGCCGCCGAAACAAGAAAAGACTAGTAGCGGCAAGAAGAATTGGCAAACTCAACGCCCACAACTGCTTTGTGTTCTACTCGTGCATAGTAACTACGCATAGACCTGGCTCATGATGCCACTGTTGGGAATCGTAGCATAATTTAAAATTTTCCTACGCTCACCAAGATGCATCTATGGAGTCTACTAGCAACGAGGGGAAGGGAGTGCATCTACATACCATTGTAGATCGCGAGCGGAAGCGTTCCAATGAACGTGGATGACGGAGTCGTACTCGCCGTGATCCAAATCACCGATGACCGAGTGCCGAACGTACGGCACCTCCGCGTTCAACACACGTATGGTGCAGCGACGTCTCCTCCTTCTTGATCCAGCAAGGGGGGAGGAGAGGTTGATGGAGATCCAACAGCACGACGGCGTGATGGTGGATGTAGCGGGTCTCCGGCAGGGCTTCGCCGAGCTTCTGCGAGAGAGAGAGAGAGAGGTGTTGCAGGGGAGGAGGGAGGCGCCAAAGGCTGTAGTGTTCTGCCCTCCCTCCCCCCTTTATATAGGCCCCTGGGGGGGTGCGCCAGCCCCAAGAGATGGGATCTCAAGGGGGGTCGACGGCCAAGTGGGGGGGAAGGGGTGCCTTGCCCCCCAAGGCAAGGGGGAAGCCCCCCCCTAGGGTTTCCAACCCTAGGCGCAGGGGGGAGGCCCAAGGGGGGTCCCCAGCCCACTAAGGGCTGGTTCCCTTCCACTTTCAGCCCACGGGGCCCTCCGAGACATGTGGCCCCACCCGGTGGACCCCCGGGACCCTTCCGGTGGTCCCGGTACAATACCGGTAACCCCCGAAACTTTCCCGGTGGCCGAAACATGACTTCCTATATATAATTCTTCACCTCCGGACCATTCCGGAACCTCTCGTGACGTCCGGGATCTCATCCGGGACTCCGAACAACTTTCGGGTTTCCGCATACATATATCTCTACAACCCTAGCGTCACCGGACCTTAAGTGTGTAGACCCTACGGGTTCGGGAGACATGCAGACATGACCGAGACGCCTCTCCGGTCAATAACCAACAGCGGGATCTGGATACCCATGTTGGCTCCCACATGTTCCACGATGATCTCATCGGATGAACCACGGTGTCGAGGATTCAATCAATCCGTATGCAATTCCCTTTGTCAATCGGTATGTTACTTGCCCGAGATTCGATCGTCGGTATCCCAATACCTTGTTCAATCTCGTTACCGGCAAGTCTCTTTACTCGTACCGCAATGCATGATCCCGTGACTAACGCCTTAGTCACATTGAGCTCATTATGATGATGCATTACCGAGTGGGCCCAGAGATACCTCTCCGTCACACGGAGTGACAAATCCCAGTCTCGATCCGTGCCAACCCAACAGACACTTTCGGAGATACCCGTAATGCACCTTTATAGTCACCCAGTTACGTTGTGACGTTTGGCACACCCAAAGCACTCCTACGGTATCCGGGAGTTGCACGATCTCATGGTCTAAGGAAAAGATACTTGACATTGGAAAAGCTCTAGCAAACGAAACTACACGATCTTTTATGCTATGCTTAGGATTGGGTCTTGTCCATCACATCATTCTCCTAATGATGTGATCCCGTTATCAATGACATCCAATGTCCATAGTCAGGAAACCATGACTATCTGTTGATCAACGAGCTAGTCAACTAGAGGCTTACTAGGGACAGGTTGTGGTCTATGTATTCACACATGTATTACGATTTCCGGACAATACAATTATAGCATGAATAATAGACAATTACCATGAACAAAGAAATATAATAATAACCATTTATTATTGCCTCTAGGGCATATTTCCAACAGTCTCCCACTTGCACTAGAGTCAATAATCTAATTACATTGTGATGAATCGAACACCCATTGCGTCCTGGTGTTGATCATGTTTTGCCCTAGGGAGAGGTTTAGTCAACGGACTTGCTGCTCAGGATGTTCATCACCTGGAACCAAACACACGAACAGAAAACCAACACGAAAGAAGAAAGCGTAAGCCTCCAAACAAAACAACATGGATCAAACAAAGGTAGGGAATGATGGAATCTGGCAGACAACGGTAGTACCGCTGGCCATAGGCGGTAGTACCGCCCCAGCGGGAGCGGTAGTACCGCGCAAGACGGGGAACCGGCGGTTCCTACTGCCGTGGTCAGATCCGGCACTACCGGACTGCCAAATTCAAAAATAATCCTACCAAAACTTAATGCACATAGTCTAGACGCCTTCTCCAAACTACTCAAGCCGAGATTTAGCAAAAAATCTAGAGATGCAACCACTATTGCCCCAAAAACACTAGATCTGAGAACTAGACAAAAAGAGAGAAAGAACGAGGGCAATACCGGCATCCATGGCAAGAGGACGAGGTGGGGATCGACTCCACCGAAGGGAATGGAGAGGGATGGCCCAGAGACGGCGGCCCGCCGGAGCCTTCCCGCGGCGAGGAGTCGCTGGAGAGAGGGAGAGGGACGAAGGGGTGGTGCGAATGGGTATGGGGGAGGAGAAACCTCCCCCTGCCCCGACATAACTGTTGGGGAACGTAGTAATTTCAAAAAATTTCCTACGCACACGCAAGATCATGGTGATGCATAGCAACGAGAGGGGAGAGTGTTGTCCACGTACCCTCGTAGACCGACAGCGGAAGCGTTATCAGAACGCGGTTGATGTAGTCGTACGTCTTCACGATCCGACCGATCAAGTACCGAACGTACGACACTTCCGAGTTCTACACACGTTCAGATCGATGACGTCCCTCGAACTCCGATCCAGCCGAGTGTTGAGGGAGAGTTTCGTCAGCACGACGGCGCGGTGACGATGATGATGATCCACCGACGCAGGGCTTCGCCTAAGCTCCGCACCGGTATTATCGAGGTGTAATATGGTGGAGGGGGGCACCGCACACGGCTAAGAGATCTCAATGATCAATTGTTGTGTCTCTGGGGTGCCCCCTGACCCCGTATATAAAGGAGCAAGGGAGGAGGAGGCCGGCCCTAGGAGGGGGCGCACTAAGTGTGGAGTCCTACTAGGACTCCCTAGTCCTAGTAGGATTCCACCTCCCATATGGAATAGGAAAAGAGGAAGGGAAAAAGAGAAGGAAGGAAGGGGGCGCCCCCTTCCCTAGTCCAATTCGGACCAGACCAAGGGGAGGGGTGCGGCCACCCTTGAGGCCCTTTTCCTTCTTTCCCGTATGGCCCAATAAGGCCCAATACGTATTCCCGTAACTCTCCGGTACTCCGAAAAATACCCGAATCACTCGGAACCTTTCCGAAGTCCGAATATAGTCGTCCAATATATCGATCTTTACGTCTCGGCCATTTCGAGACTCCTCGTCATGTCCCCGATCTCATCCGGGACTCCGAACTCCTTCGGTACATCAAAAACTCAATAAACTGTCATCGTAACGTTAAGCGTGCGGACCCTACGGGTTCGAGAACTATGTAGACATGACCGAGACACGTCTCCGGTCAATAACCAATAGCGGGACCTGGATGCCCATATTGGCTCCCACATATTCTACGAAGATCTTTATCGGTCAGACCGCATAACAACATACGTTGTTCCCTTTGTCATCGGTATGTTACTTGCCCGAGATTCGATCGTCGGTATCTCGATACCTAGTTCAATCTCGTTACCGGCAAGTCTCTTTACTCGTTCCCTAATACATCATCCCGCAACTAACTCATTAGTCACAATGCTTGCAAGGCTTATAGTGATGTGCATTACCGAGTGGGCCCAGAGATACCTCTCCGACAATCGGAGTGACAAATCCTAATCTCGAAATACGCCAACCCAACAAGTACCTTTGGAGACACCTGTAGAGCACCTTTATAATCACCCATTTACGTTGTGACGTTTGGTAGCACACAAAGTGTTCCTCCGGTAAACGGGAGTTGCATAATCTCATAGTCATAGGAACATGTATAAGTCATGAAGAAAGCAATAGCAACATACTAAACGATCGGGTGCTAAGCTAACGGAATGGGTCAAGTCAATCACGTCATTCTCCTAATGAGGTGATCCCGTTAATCAAATGACAACTCATGTCTATGGCTAGGAAACATAACCATCTTTGATTAACGAGCTAGTCAAGTAGAGGCATACTAGTGACACTCTGTTTGTCTATGTATTCACACATGTATTATGTTTCCGGTTAATACAATTCTAGCATGAATAATAAACATTTATCATGATATAAGGAAATAAATAATACTTTATTATTGCCTCTAGGGCATATTTCCTTCAGTCTCCCACTTGCACTAGAGTCAATAATCTAGTTCACATCGCCATGTGATTTAACATTAATAATTCACATCACCATGTGATTAACACCCATAGTTCACATATCTATGTGACCAACTCTCAAAGGGTTTACTAGAGTCAATAATCTAGTTCACATCGCTATGTGATTAAAACCCAAAGAGTACTAAGGTGTGATCATGTTTTGATTGTGAGATAATTTTAGTCAACGGGTCTGTCACATTCAGATCCGTAAGTATTTTGCAAATTTCTATGTCTACAATGCTCTGCACGGAGCTACTCTAGCTAATTGCTCTCACTTTCAATATGTATCTAGACCGAGACTTAGAGTCATCTAGATTTAGTGTCAAAACTTGCATCGACGTAACCCTTTACGACGAACCTTTTTTCACTCCATAATCGAGAAACATATCCTTATTCCACTAAGGATAATTTTGACCGCTGTCCAGTGATCTACTCCTAGATCACTATTGTACTCCCTTGCCAAAATCAGTGTAGGGTATACAATAGATCTGGTACACAGCATGGCATACTTTATAGAACCTATGGCCAAGGCATAGGGAATGACTTTCATTCTCTTTCTATCTTCTGCCGTGGTCGGGCTTTGAGTCTTTACTCAATTTCACACCTTGTAACACAGGCAAGAACTCTTTCTTTGACTGTTCTATTTTGAACTACTTCAAAATCTTGTTAAGGTATGTACTCATTGAAAAAACTTATCAAGCGTCTTGATCTATCTCTATAGGTCTTGATGCTCAATATGTAAGCAGCTTCACCGAGGTCTTTCTTTGAAAAAACTCCTTTCAAACACTCCTTTATGCTTTGCAGAATAATTCTACATTATTTCCGATCAACAATATGTCATTCACATATACTTATCAGAAATGCTGTAGTGCTCCCACTCACTTTCTTGTAAATACAGGCTTCACCGCAAGTCTGTATAACACTATATCCTTTGATCAACTTATCAAAGTGTATATTCCAACTCCGAGATGCTTGCACCAGTCCATAGATGGATCGCTGGAGCTTGCATATTTTGTTAGCACCTTTAGGATTGACAAAACCTTCTGGTTGCATCATATACAACTCTTCTTTAATAAATCCATTAAGGAATGTAGTTTTGTTTATCCATTTGCCAGATTTCATAAAATGCGGCAATTGCTAACATGATTCAGACAGACTTAAGCATAGATACGAGTGAGAAACTCTCATCGTAGTCAACACCTTGAACTTGTCGAAAACCTTTTTGCGACAATTCTAGCTTTGTAGATAGTGACACTACTATCAGCGTCCGTCTTCCTCTTGAAGATCCATTTATTCTCAATGCTCGCCGATCATTGGGCAAGTCAATCAAAGTCCATACTTTGTTCTCATACATGGATCTCATCTCAGATTTCATGGCCTCAAGCCATTTTGCGGAATCTGGGCTCACCATCGCTTCCTCATAGTTCGTAGGTTCGTCATGGTCTAGTAACATAACCTCCAGAACAGGATTACCGTACCACTCTGGTGCGGATCTTACTCTGGTTTACCTACGAGGTTTGGTAGTAAACTTGATCTGAAGTTACATGATCATCATCATTAACTTCCTCACTAATTGGTGTAGAGTCACAGGAACAGATTTCTGTGATGAACTACTTTCCAATAAGGGAGCAGGTACAGTTACCTCATCAAGTTCTACTTTCCTCCCACTCACTTCTTTCGAGAGAAACTCCTTCTCTAGAAAGGATCCATTCTTAGCAACGAATGTCTTGCCTTCGGATCTGTGATAGAAGGTGTACCCAACTGTCTCCTTTGGGTATCCTATGAAGACACATTTCTCCGATTTGGGTTTGAGCTTATCAGGATGAAACTTTTTCACATAAGCATCGCAACCCCAAACTTTAAGAAACGACAACTTTGGTTTCTTGCCAAACCACAGTTCATAAGGCGTCGTCTCAACGGATTTTGATGGTGCCCTATTTAACGTGAATGTAGCTGTCTCTAATGCATAACCCCAAAACGATAGTGGTAAATTGGTAAGAGAGATCATAGATTGCACTATATCCAATATAGTACGGTTATGACGTTCGGACACACTATTATGCTGTGGTGTTCCGGGTGGCGTGAGTTGCGAAACTATTCCGCATTGTTTCAAATGTAGTCCAAACTCGTAACTCAAATATTCTCCTCCACGATCAGATCGTAGGAATTTTATTTTCTTGTTACGATGATTTTCAACTTCACTCTGAAATTATATGAACTTTTCAAATGTTTCAGACTTATGTTTCATTAAGTAGATATACCCATATCTGCTCAAATCATCTGTGAAGGTGAGAAAATAACGATATCCGCCACGAGCCTCAATATTCATTGGTCCACATACATCTGTATGTATGACTTCCAACAAATCTGTTGCTCTCTCCGTAGTTCCGGAGAACGGCGTTTTAGTCATCTTGCCCATGAGGCACGGTTCGCAAGCATCAAGTGATTCATAATCAAGTGATTCCAAAATCCCATCAGTATGGAGTTTCTTCATGCGCTTTACACCAATATGACCTAAACGGCAGTGCCACAAATAAGTTGCACTATCATTATTAACTTTGCATCTTTTGGCTTCATTATTATGAATATGTGTATCACTATGATCGAGATCCAACAAACCATTTTCGTTGGTGTGTATGACCATAGAAGGTTTTTATTCATGTAAACAGAACAACAATTGTTCTCTAACTTAAATGAATAACCGTATTGCAATAAACATGATCAAATCATATTCATGCTCAACGCAAACACCAAATAACACTTATTTAGTTTCAACACTAATCCCGAAAGTATAGGGAGTGTGCGATGATGATCATATCAATCTTGGAACTACTTCCAACACACATCGTCACCTCGCCTTTTACTAGTCTCTGTTTATTCTGCAACTCCCGTTTTTGAGTTACTACTCTTTAGCAACTGAACCAGTATCAAATACTGAGGGGTTGCTATAAACACTAGTAAGTACACATCAATAACATGTATATCCAATATACCTTTGTTCACTTTGCCATCCTTCTTATCCACTAAATACTTGGGGCAGTTTCGCCTCCAGTGACCAGTGCCTTTGCAGTAGAAGCACTTAGTCTCAGGCTTAGGTACAGACTTGGGCTTCTTCACTTGAGTAGCAACTTGCTTGCCGTTCTTTTTGAAGTTCCCCTTCTATCCCTTTGCCCTTTTCTTGAAACTAGTGGTCTTGTTAACCATCAACACTTGATGCTCTTTCTTGATTTCTACCTTCATCGATTTCAGCATTGCGAAGAGCTCGGGAATTACTTTCGTCATCCCTTACATACTATAGTTCATCACGAAGTTCTACTAACTTGGTGATGGTGACTAGAAAATTCTGTCAATCACTATTTTATCTGGAAGATTAACTCCCACTTGATTCAAGCGATTGTAGTACCCAGACAATCTGAGCACATGCTCACTGCTTGAGCTATTCTCCTCCATCTTTTAGCTATAGAACTTGTTGGAGACTTCATATCTCTCAACTCGGGTATTTGCTTGAAATATTAACTTCAACTCCTGGAACATCTCATATGGTCCATGACGTTCAAAACGTCTTTGAAGTCCCGATTCTAAGCCGTTAAGCATGGTGCACTAAACTATCAAGTAGTCATCATATTGAGCTAGCCAAACGTTCATAACGTCTGCATCTGCTCCTGCAATAGGTCTGTCACCTAGCGGTGCATCAAGGACATAATTTTTCTGTGCAGCAATGAGGATAATCCTCAGATCACGGATCCAATCCGCATCTTTGCTACTAACATCTTTCAACATAATTTTTCTCTAGGAACATATCAAAAATAAACACAGGGAAGCAACAACGCGAGCTATTGATCTACAACATAATTTGCAAAATACTATCAGGACTAAGTTCATGATAAATTTAAGTTCAATTAATCATATTACTTAAGAACTCCCACTTAGATAGACATCCCTCTAATCCTCTAAGTGATTACGTGATCCAAATCAACTAAACCATGTCCGATTAATCACGTGAGATGGAGTAGTTTCAATGGTGAACATCACTATGTTGATCATATCTACTATATGATTCACGCTCGACCTTTCGGTCTCTGTGTTCCGAGGCCATATCTGTATATGCTAGGCTCGTCAAGTTTAACCTGAGTATTCCGCGTGTGCAACTGTTTTGCACCCGTTGTATTTGAACGTAGAGCCTATCACACCCGATCATCACGTGGTGTCTCAGCACGAAGAACTTTCGCAACGGTGCATACTCAGGGAGAACACTTTATCTTGAAATTTAGTGAGAGATCATCTTATAATGCTACCGTCAATCAAAGCAAGATAAGATGCATAAAGGATTAACATCACATGCAATCAATATAAGTGATATGATATGGCCATCATCATCTTGTGCTTGTGATCTCCATCTCCGAAGCACCGTGCTTGTGATCTCCATCTCCGAAGCACCGTCATGATCACCATCGTCACCGGCGCGACACCTTGATCTCCATCGTAGTATCGTTGTCGTCTCGCCAACTTATTGCTTTTACGACTATCGCTACCGCTTAGTGATAAAGTAAAACTATTACATGGCGATTGCATCTCATACAATAAAGCGACAACCATATGGCTCCTGCCAGTTGCCGATAACTCGGTTACAAAACATGATCATCTCATACAACACATTATATCACATCATGTCTTGACCATATCACATCACAACATGCCCTGCAAAAACAAGTTAGACGTCCTCTACTTTGTTGTTGCATATTTTACGTGGCTGCTACGGGCTTAGCAAGAACCGTTCTTACCTACGCATCAAAACCACAACGATAGTTTGTCAAGTTGGTGCTGTTTTAACCTTCGCAAGGACCGGGCGTAGCCACACTCGGTTCAACTAAAGTGAGAGAGACAGACACCCGCCAGTCACCTTTAAGCAACGAGTGCTCCGAACGGTGAAACCAGTCTCGCGTAAGCGTACGCGTAATGTCGGTCCGGGCCGCTTCATCTCACAATACCGCTGAACCAAAGTATGACATGCTGGTAAGCAGTATGACTTATATCGCCCACAACTCACTTGTGTTCTACTCGTGCATAGCATCAACGCATAAAACCAGGCTCGGATGCCACTGTTGGGGAACGTAGTAATTTCAAAAAATTTCCTACGCACACGCAAGATCATGGTGATGCATAGCAACGAGAGGGGAGAGTGTTGTCCACGTACCCTCGTAGACCGACAGCGGAAGCGTTATCACAACGCGGTTGATGTAGTCGTACGTCTTCACGATCCGACCGATCAAGTACCGAACGTACGGCACCTCCGAGTTCTACACACGTTTAGCTCGATGACGTCCCTCGAACTCCGATCCAGCCGAGTGTTGAGGGAGAGTTTCGTCAGCACGACGGCGTGGTGACGATGATGATGTTCCACCGACGCAGGGCTTCGCCTAAGCTCCGCAACGGTATTATCGAGGTGTAATATGGTGGAGGGGGGCACCGCACACGGCTAAGAGATCTCAAGGATCAATTGTTGTGTCTCTGAGGTGCCCCCCTGCCCCCGTATATAAAGGAGCAAGGGAGGAGGAGGCCGGCCCTAGGAGGGGGCGCACTAAGTGTGGAGTCCTACTAGGACTCCCTAGTCCTAGTAGGATTCCACCTCCCATATGGAATAGGAAAAGAGGAAGGGAAAAAGAGAAGGAAGGAAGGGGCGCCCCCCTTCCCTAGTCCAATTCGGACCAGACCAAGGGGAGGGGTGCGGCCACCCTTGAGGCCTTTTTCCTTCTTTCCCGTATGGCCCAATAAGGCCCAATACGTATTCCCATAACTCTCCGGTACTCCGAAAAATACCCGAATCACTCGGAACCTTTCCGAAGTCCGAATATAGTCGTCCAATATATCGATCTTTATGTCTCGGCCATTTCGAGACTCCTCGTCATGTCCCCGATCTCATCCGGGACTCCGAACTCCTTCGGTACATCAAAAACTCAATAAAACTGTCATCGTAACGTTAAGCGTGCGGACCCTACGGGTTCGAGAACTATGTAGACATGACCGAGACACGTCTCCGGTCAATAACCAATAGCGGGACCTGGATGCCCATATTGGCTCCCACATATTCTACGAAGATCTTTATCGGTCAGACCGCATAACAACATACGTTGTTCCCTTTGTCATCGGTATGTTACTTGCCCGAGATTCGATCGTCGGTATCTCGATACCTAGTTCAATCTCGTTACCGGCAAGTCTCTTTACTCGTTCCGTAATACATCATCCCGCAACTAACTCATTAGTCACAATGCTTGCAAGGCTTATAGTGATGTGCATTACCGAGTGGGCCCAGAGATACCTCTCCGACAATCGGAGTGACAAATCCTAATCTCGAAATACGCCAACCCAACAAGTACCTTTGGAGACACCTGTAGAGCACCTTTATAATCACCCATTTACGTTGTGACGTTTGGTAGCACACAAAGTGTTCCTCCGGTAAACGGGAGTTGCATAATCTCATAGTCATAGGAACATGTATAAGTCATGAAGAAAGCAATAGCAACATACTAAACGATCGGGTGCTAAGCTAACGGAATGGGTCAAGTCAATCACGTCATTCTCCTAATGAGGTGATCCCGTTAATCAAATGACAACTCATGTCTATGGCTAGGAAACATAACCATCTTTGATTAACGAGCTAGTCAAGTAGAGGCATACTAGTGACACTCTGTTTGTCTATGTATTCACACATGTATTATGTTTCCGGTTAATACAATTCTAGCATGAATAATAAACATTTATCATGATATAAGGAAATAAATAATACTTTATTATTGCCTCTAGGGCATATTTCCTTCAATAACCCCCTGATCCCGCCCCCCAGCGGTAGTACCGCTCGGGTGGGCGGTAGTACCGCTTGTCAACATAAGCGATAGTACCGCTCGGGTGGGCGGTAGTACCGCTTGTCAACACAAGCGGTAGTACCGCGCACCACCAGCGGTAGTACCGCCCAGCCAATACTCCAAAGACTAGACACAAAGGCTTAGCTCAAAAGAAGAGAGAAACAAACGGCAAGAAAAGAGAGCAAGACACACAACAACAAAAGCATCAGCACAAGGACAAGAACCACACACCTCTACAAGAGAGGGCGGTGGCCGAGGCCACCAAAGTTTGAGTCAATTGGTATGGCACCGTGAAGAATTATCCTTGGGCCCATGACCAAAACTCGTCTTTGAAGCACAAGTACCATAAAAAATGGCTAATGTGAAAGAGTTGATCAATTTATGCATAATAAGGGGAGGGAGAGTTCATTAAGAGAACAACACTCCCCCTATGTCCATGCCTACACCTAAACAAGATAACAAGTCGAGTATGGTGGGGAGTGCAAGTGCTCAAGCAACATTGCTCGAATCAATGATATTTAGCTCATGCCTTAACTCGCGAAATCTTGCTTCATCCAATGGCTTCGTGAAAATATCTGCAAGGTTATCATGAGTGTTGACATAGTTGAGCTCGATCTCCCCTCGCCTAATATGATCCCGCATGAAGTGATACCGAATCTCAATATGCTTCGTCTTAAAGTGTTGCACCGGGTTGAGAGAAATCTTGATGGCACTTTCATTGTCACACCGAAGAGGCACTTTGTCACAAATGACACCGTAATCCTTTAAAGTTTGCCTCATCCATAAGATTTGTGCACAACAACTCCCGGCCGCCACATACTTCGCTTCGGTGGACGAGAGAGACACACAACTTTGCTTTTTGGAAGACCAACTTACCAATGAGCAACCAAGAAATTGACACCCTCCGGAAGTGGACTTCCTATCCACTTTGTCTCCCGCCCAATCGGAGTCTGAATAACCTACAAGCTTGAATTTTGCTCCTCTTGGGTACCATAAGCCAAAGTTTGGGGTATGAGCCAAATATCGAAAGATTCGCTTGACCGCCAGAAAGTGGCTTTCCTTAGGTGCGGCTTGAAACCGTGCACAAATTCCCACACTCAACATGATATCTGGTCTAGATGCACAAAGGTAAAGTAATGAACCAATCATGGAGTGATATACCTTTTGATCCACCGCTTTACCATTGGGATCGATGTCAAGTTGGCACTTGGTGGGCATTGGAGTGGACGCCGGCTTGACATCACTTAGCTTGAATCTCTTGAGCATGTCTTGAGTGTATTTGGCTTGGTTGATGAAGGTTCCTTCTCTTCTTTGCTTTACTTCGAAACCGAGAAAGAACTTCAACTCTCCCATGGAAGACATCTTGAACTTTGAGGTCATGAGTGCGGCAAATTCCTCATTGAAAGCTTTGTTAGGGGAACCAAAGATAATGTCATCAACATATAGTTGGCACACAAACAACTCCCCTTTGACCTTCTTAATAAAAAGAGTGGGGTAGATTAGCCCAACTTCAAACCCACGATCTTGTAACAACTCGGTAAGGTGGTCATACCACGCCCGTGGGGCTTGTTTAAGGCCATAGAGTGCCTTATCGAGTTGATACACATGATTGGGAAAGTAGGGATCCTCGAACCCGGGGGGTTGTTTGACATACACCAACTCATTAATAGGTCCATTAAGAAAAGCACTCTTCACATCCATTTGTTGCAACTTAAAGTTGTGATGAGAAGCATAAGCAATCAACAAACGAATAGATTCAAGGCGAGCAACGGGAGCAAAGGTTTCACCGTAGTCGATACCCTCGACTTGGGAGTAGCCTTGTGCCACCAATCGTGCCTTGTTGCGGATGATGGTCCCATGAGCATCTTGCTTGTTCTTGCATATCCACTTCGTTCCAATGACATTGTGGTTCCCCGTTGGCCTTGGCACTAATCTCCACACCTTGTTGTACTCGAAGTTGTTGAGTTCTTCATGCATGTCATTGAGCCAATCCGGATCTTCGAGAGCTTCATATACCTTTTGGGGTTCCACACAAGAGACAAACGCGTGATGTTCACAATAGTTTGCCAATTGTCTACGAGTGCTTACCCCCTTTTGAATGCTTCCAAGTACATTCTTCATGAGATGACCCTTGGTGGAATCTTGGCAGCACGACGCTCCAATTCCTCCTCGGAGGTGAGTTGAGGAGCGGTCACTTGATCATCTTGAGCGTCGTCTTGAGCTTGTTCTTGATCTTGAACTTGCTCGGAGGAGAGAACTTGACCTTGGTCATCACTTGGTGTGTCTCCACCGTCTTGATCATGATTTTGCCCTTGGTCTTGTTCATGAGGTTGAGGGCCTTCACTTTGTTCTTCGGAAGCGTGTGGGCCTTGGGTTGGTGATGGCTCCACTTGAGTGGAGCATTGTCCTTCTCCTTCGGCCACAAGGGGTTCCTCAATGGGTAGGATAAAACCAACACCCATTCTTCTTATGGCTTGAGGACGAATTTCATCACCTACATCACAAGTGCCACTTTGCTCCACTTGGGAGCCGTTATTCTCATCAAACTCCACGTTACATGTCTCCTCAATAAGTCCCGTGGATTTATTGAGGACACGGTAAGCATGAGAGTTTGTAGCATAACCAACAAATATGCCCTCATATGCTCTAGCCTCAAATTTAGACAATCGAACACCTTTCTTGAGAATGAAACACTTACACCCGAACACCCAAAAGTACTTGAGGTTGGGCTTGTTACCGGTGAGTATCTCATATGGAGTCTTGTTCAAGCCCTTGCGAAGGTAGAGCCGATTGGATGCATGACACGCGGTGTTGATGGCTTCGTCCCAAAAGTTGTATGGAGACTTGAACTCCGCCATCATGGTCCTTGCGGCATCCATCAATGTCCGGTTCTTCCTCTCCGCAACACCGTTTTGTTGAGGGGTGTAAGGTGCGGAATATTGATGCTTGATCCCCTCATCACTAAGAAACTCATCCAAGGTGTAGTTCTTGAACTCGGTGCCGTTGTCACTTCTTATTGTCAAGATCTTTGCATTGTGTTGACGTTGGGCTTCATTTGCAAAGTCAATGACGGTTTGTTGGGTCTCACTCTTCCTCTTGAAGAAATACACCCAAGTGTATCTTGAATAGTCATCCACAATTACCAAGCAATACTTTCTACCCCCAAGACTATCAAAGGATGGAGGCCCAAAGAGATCCAAATGAAGGAGCTCCAAAGGCCTCTTCGAGTAAATGAGAGTCGTGGGAGGGTGAGCCTTCTCATGAAGCTTTCCTTCGATACAAGCACTTCAAGCACGATCTTTAGCAAAAATAACGTTCGTTAGTCCACAGACATGGTCCCCCTTGAGAAGAATTTGCAAAGATCTCATATTGACATGGGCTAAACGGCGATGCCAAAGCCATCCCATGTCAACTTTAGCCATTAGGCATGTCGCGGTCTTAGTGGGTCGCTCCAAAAAGTTAATCACATAGAGACCATTCTCGACATGCCCAACAAAGGCTACTTTAAGAGTCTTGCTCCACAACAGGGCCACGGTATCAATATCAAAGAAAGTGGCAAAGCCCATGATAGCAATTTGACGAACGGAAAGTAAATTGTATGCAAGGGACTCAACTAGCATGACCTTCTCGATCGTGAGATCATGAGAAATGACAACTTTGCCGAGTCCTAATACCTTAGAAGACGAGGCATCACCCCACTCGACATTGGTGGGCATAGATGGAACCTTGTGCACGTCCACCACCAAGTCCTTGCTTCCGGTCATATGATTTGTAGCTCCACTATCGAGCAACCATGATCCCCCACCGGAAGCAAACACCTACAAGAGATCAATGCTTGGTTTTAGGTACCCATTTTGTAATGGGTCCTTTGATGTTAGTAACAAGGGTCTTAGGAACCCAAATGGACCATTCAATATACTCATGAGGAGAACGAACAAATTTGGCATAAACATGCCCATCACTAGCACGACATAACACATAAGAAAGATTAAAGTCGTCGGGTTTGTTGGATGGGGTGGTATTGCCCTTCTTGACACCGTCACCCTTCGCATTGTTCTTCTTCTCCTTGGAAGCACCCTCTCCCTCCTTCACAAAAGTTTGCTTGAGAGGAGGAGGTCGTTTGGTCTTGTCATTCTTCTTCTTGTTCTTGGGCTTGGGTGCGAACCCAATCCCCTCCTTGGCCACAACTTCCTTTTGGTTTCTCAAAAGGTCGTTGAGGTTCTTCTCACCTTGTATGCATGACACAAGGACTTTCTCAAGCTGCTCCTTCAACTTAGCATTCTCCTCAACAAGGTGCACATGCTCACAACAAGGGTTAGTAGCATTTGCATTATCAATTAACACCATATGAGGAAAGGTGGCTTTCTCCTTAGTTAGCTTTACTTGGAGTTGATCATGAGACTCCTTGAGGCTAGCATGAACACCCTTCAAGACTTTGTGAGCCTTGTCGAGAATGTCAAACTCCTCTTTAAGTCTAGCAAGATCAACCCCAAGTTTTGCCTTCTCGGAGTTTAGCACACGAGACACAACAAGAGCATGATCAAGATCTTTCTTTAACTTAGCATGATCATCGTTGTATGACTCCTCAAGAGCCAAACGAAGACCACGCTCTTCATCAAGAGCATTGGAAAGATCCGAAATCTCATCGGCATAGTCACGACTATGCCCCTCCATCTTAGAGATGGTATCTTCGTGAGCCTCGATCATGTCATTGGCTTCACCAAGTTGTTCCAAGAGAGCAACGAAGTGCTTCTTGGATTTACCCTTGAGTTTACCCATAAAGGTCTCAAACTCATTTTCCTCCACATTTGTCCCCTCATGTTCATCAATGCTATCCGTCGAAGAAGGATGATTAATGATGGTAGTTTTGATGTTGGGGTTACCTTGTTGGTGGCTTTAGCCATGAGCACTTGGCGGTGATGTTCTCATTGGGTGAGTCGAAGAGAGACATCCGTGGAGTCTTCGCAATGGCAACGGAGGCCATGGCAACCGACTCACCATCTTCATCATTGTCATCATCCTCATTGTACTCTTCTTGTACCACCAATGCCTTGGGAGGAGTCTTCTTGGTGAAGTTGCTCTTGTTGGGGAACGACTTGGCCTTGTCCTTTCTAATGAGCTTGCCACCATTGTCTTCCCTCTTCTCGTAAGGGCACTCCGCAACAAAGTGGCTCACATTGCCACAATTGAAGCAAGTCCTCACTCGTTGCTTGCCCTTTGCCCCACTTGAATTGCTCTTGTTGAAGTTTGGCCTTGTGTTCTTCTTGCTCCAAAATTACCTTGAAGCAAGAGCCATGTGTTCATGATAGGCATACTTCGTATCTTCGAGGTTGCCCTCCTCTTCTTCCTCTTCATCCTCTTCCTCCATACTAACCTTGGCCTTTAGAGCAAGGTTGGGCTTCTTTACTCTTTGAGAGCGAAGAACCGCATTGTCGGCGGTCTTGTCCAAGATGCTCATAGCAACAAACTCATCCAACACTTCACTTGAGGACAAGGTGTGAAAGTCCGGCCTTTGACGAATTACAGAGGACATGGCTTTGTGGTAGGGCATCATTGCCTTGAGGAATTTGCGCTTGATCCAATTGTCATCCGTGTCCTTACTTCCATGATCTCGGAGAGAGACCGCGAGTTTGGTTACTCTCCGAAAAAGCTCACGAGGTTCTTCATCTTCTTTCATTGCAAACTCGTCGGCTTCATCTTGCACCACTTCATAGTTGGAGCGTTGAATGCTTGCGCTTCCCCGATAGAGGGAAACAACTTGGAGCCAAGCATCTTTGGCCACGGTGTAAGGCCGGAGATGAGGAAGATCTTCGGGTGGGATTGCTTCTTGGATGATGAAGAGAGCATTCTCATTGAATTGATGATCCACAACTTCTCTAGGAGTGAAGTTACTTCGGTCATGCGGATAGAAACCTTCTTCAATGATTCTCCAAAGGTTAGTGTTCACATGATTTAAATGACGCTTACAACGATAGACCCAAGAATCAAAATCTACATTCTTCTCAAACTTAGGAGCCGGGCCGGCATGATTCAAATGAGTGGACGGGAGCGGTCCACCATAGACAGGTGGAGGTTCCACATGGGCAAAGATGCCGGTGCCCTTTTTACCACTAGAAGAAGGAGCTTTCGCGCTAGTAGCTTCCCCTTTGTCGGAGGTAGCATCTGTCACCTTGTTGGCGGGATCACCCACTTTCAACGGTGCGGTGGAAAGCTTAAGCCCTTCTAAGTATTTATTAAACATGCTTTCGACCTAGGTAGTCATGGAGGTTTTTAATGTGTCCAACGCCACATTTAATTCCTCACGAGAGACCGCGGTTCCCCCATCTCCCCTAGACGAGACCGGATTCACACCGGAGTGCTCCTCCACACCGTCTACGACGTCAACCATACTCTTCGGACGGTAAAGTCCTTAAAAAGAGACGAGGCTCTGATACCAATTGAAAGGATCGATATAGTTGACTAGAGGGGGGGGTGAATAGGCAACTAACAATTTTTAGCTTTTCTTTACCAAATTAAACTTTGCATCAAAATAGGTTGTCTAGATATGCAACTAAGTGAGCAACCTATATGATGCAATGACAACAAGCACGCAAGCAAATAAGAGATATAACACGAGTAAACTTGCAAAAGTAAAGGGACGAGAAAACCAAGAGTGGAGCCGGTGAAGACGAGGATGTGTTACCGAAGTTCCTTCCTTTTGAGGGGAAGTACATCTCTGTTGGAGCAGTGTGGAGGCACAAGGCTCCCCAAGAAGCCACTAGGGCCACCGTATTCTCCTCACGCCCTCACACAATGCGAGATGCCGTGATTCCACTATTGGTGCCCTTGAAGGCGGCGACCGGACCTTTACAAACAAGGTTTGGGCAATCTCCACAACTTAATTGGAGGCTCCCAATGACACCACAAAGCTTCACCACAATGGACTATGGCTCCGCGGTGACCTCAACCGTCTAGGGTGCTCAAACACCCAAGAGTAACAAGATCCGCTAGGGATAAGTGGGGGGAATCAAATTTCTCTTGGTGGAAGTGTAGATCGGGGCCTTCTCAACCAATCCCGAGCAAATCAACAAGTTTGATTGGCTAGGGAGAGAGATCGGGCGAAAATGGAGCTTGGAGCAACAATGGAGCTTTTGGGGGAAGAGGTAGGTCAACTTTGGGGAAGAAGACCCCCTTTTATAGTGGGGGAAGCAATCCAACCGTTACCCCCCACTTCAGCCCCGCAGAGAGCGGTACTACCGCTTGGCCAGCGGTACTACCGTTCCCTCTCGCAGTACTGCCGCTGGGCCCTGAGCGGTACTACCGCGGTTGTCAGGGCGGTACTGTTGGGTAACGTAGCAGAAATTCAAAATTTTCTACGCATCACCAAGATCAATCTATGGAGTAATCTAGCAACGAGGGGAAGGGGAGTGAATCTACATACCCTTGTAGATCGCGATGCGGAAGCGTTGCAAGAACGCGGATGAGGGAGTCGTACTCGTAGCGATTCAGATCGCGGTTGATTCCGATCTAAGCACCGAAAGAACGGTGCCTCCGCGTTCAACACACGTGCAGCCCGGTGACGTCTCCCACGCCTTGATCCAGCAAGGAGAGAGGGAGAGGTTGGGTAAGACTCCATCCATCAGCAACACGACGGCATGGTGGTGGTGGAGGAGCGTGGAAATCCCGCAGGGCTTCGCCAAGCACCGCGGGAGAGGAGGAGGAAGAAGAGGGGTAGGGCTGCGCCAAAAGGAGACGTTCTCATGTCTCTTGGGCAGCCCAAACCTCAACTATATATAGGGGGGGAGGGGGCTGCGCCCCCCTTAGGGTTTCCACCCCCAAGAGGAGGCGGCCAGCCCTAGATCCCATCAAGGGGGGCGGCCAAGGGGAGGAGAGGGGGGGCGCCCCACTAGATGGGCCCTAAGGCCCATCTGGACCTAGGGTTTGCCCCCTCCCACTCTCCCATGCGCCTTGGGCCTTGGTGGGGGGGCGCACCAGCCCACCTGGGGATGGTCCCCTCCCACACTTGGCCCACGCAGCCTTCTGGGGCTGGTGGCCCCACTTGGTGGACCCCCGGGACCCTCCTAGTGGTCCCGGTACATTACCGATTTCACCCGAAACTTTTCCGGTGACCAAAACAGGACTTCCCATATATAAATCTTTACCTCCGGACCATTCCGGAACTCCTCGTGACGTCCGGGATATCATCCGGGACTCCGAACAACATTCGGTAACCACGTACATACTTTCCCTATAACCCTAGCGTCATCGAACCTTAAGTGTGTAGACCCTACGGGTTCGGGAACCATGCAGACATGACCGAGACGTTCTCCGGTCAATAACCAACAGCGGGATCTGGATACCCATGTTGGCTCCCACATGTTCCACGATGATCTCATCGGATGAACCACGATGTCGGGGATTCAATCAATCCCGTATGCAATTCCCTTTGTCCATCGGTATGTTACTTGCCCGAGATTCGATCGTCGGTATCCCTATACCTTGTTCAATCTCGTTACCGGCAAGTCTCTTTACTCGTTCCGTAACTCACATCATCCCGTGATCAACTCCTTGGTCACACTGTGCACATTATGATGATGTCCTACCGAGTGGGCCCAGAGATACCTCTCCGTTTACACGGAGTGACAAATCCCAGTCTCGATTCGTGCCAACCCAACAGACACTTTCGGAGATACCCGCAGTGCACCTTTATAGCCACCCAGTTACGTTGTGACGTTTGGCACACCCAAAGCATTCCTACGGTATCCGGGAGTTGCACAATCTCATGGTCTAAGGAAATGATACTTGACATTAGAAAAGCTCTGAGCAAACGAACTACACGATCTTGTGCTAGGCTTAGGATTGGGTCTTGTCCATCACATCATTCTCCTAATGATGTGATCCCGTTATCAACGACATCCAATGTCCATGGTCAGGAAACCGTAACCATCTATTGATCCACGAGCTAGTCAACTAGAGGCTTACTAGGGACATGGTGTTGTCTATGTATCCACACATGTATCTGAGTTTCCTATCAATACAATTCTAGCATGGATAATAAACGATTATCATGAACAAGGAAATATAATAATAACCTATTTATTATTGCCTCTAGGGCATATTTCCAACAGTCTCCCACTTGCACTAGAGTCAATAATCTAGTTCACATCACCATGTGATTAACACTGACAGGTCACATCACCATGTGACCAACACCCAAGAGTTTACTAGAGTCAACAATCTAGTTCACATCTCTATGTGATTAACACTCAATGAGTTCTGGTTTGATCATGTTATGCTTGTGAGAGAGGTTATTAGTCAACGGGTCTGAACCTTTCAGATCCGTGTGTGCTTTACGAATATCTATGTCATCTTGTGGATGCTACCACGCGCTACTTGGAGCCATTTCAAGTAATTGCTCTACTATACGAATCCGGTTTACTACTCAGAGTCATCCGGATTAGTGTCAAAGTTCGCATCGACGTAACCCTTTACGACGAACTCCTTTTCACCTCCATAATCGAGAAAATTCCTTAGTCCACTAGCTACTAAGGATAAGTTCGACCGCTGTCATGTGATCCATTCCCGGATCACTATTGTACCCCTTGACCAACTCATGGCAAGGCACACTTCATGTGCGGTACACAGCATAGCATACTGTAGAGCCTACGTCTAAAGCATAGGGGACGACCTTCGTCCTTTCTCTCTCTTCTGTTGTGGTCAGGTCTTGAGTCTTACTCAATACTCACACCTTGTAACACAGCCAAGAACTCCTTCTTTGCTGATCTATTTTGAACTCTTTCAAAATCATGTCAAGGTGTGCGTTCTTTTGAAAGTATCATCAGGCGTCTTGATCTATCTCCATAGATCTTAATGCCCAATATGTAAGCAGCTTTATCCAGGTCTTCCTTTGAAAAACTCCTTTCAAACAACCCTTTATGCTTTTCAGAAATTTTACATCATTTCGGATCAACAATATGTCATTCACATATACTTATCAGAAATGTTGCAGCGCTCCCACTCACTTTATTGTAAATACAAGTTTCTAACAAACTTTGTATAAACCCAAAAACTTTGATCACTCCATCAAAGCGTATATTGTGACTCCGAGATGCTTGCTCTAGTCCATGGAAGGATCACTGGAGCTAGCATACCTTTTAGCATCCTTAGGATCGACAAAACCTTTCTGATTGTATCACATACAACCTTTCCTTACGAAAACTGGCAAGGAAACTTGTTTTTTGACATCCATCTGCCAGATTTCATAAATGCAGCTAATGCCAACATGATTCCGACGGACCTAAGCATCGCTACGGATGAGCAAATCTCATCGTAGTCAACTCCTTGAACTTGTGGAAATACTCTTTGCCACAAGTCGAGCTTCATAGACGGTAACATTACCGTCCATGTCCGTCTTCTTCTTAAAGATCCATTTACCTCAACAGCCTTACGACCATCAAGTAGTACTCTCAAAGTCTATACTTTGTTTTCATACATGGATCCTTTCGGATTTTATGGCTCCTAACCATTTGTCGGAATATGGGCCCACCATCGCTTCTCCATAGCTCGTAGGTTCAGTATTGTCCAACAACATGATATCTCAGACAGGATCACGTACCACTCTGAAGTAGCACGCATCCTCGTCGTCCTACGAGGTTTGGTAGTGACTTGATCCGAAGTTTCATGATCACTATCATAAGCTTCCACTTCAATTGGTGTAGGTGCCACAGGAACAACTTCCTGTGCCCTGCTACACACTAGTTGAAGTGACGGTTCAATAACCTTATCAAGTCTCCACCATCCTCCCACTCAATTCTTTCGAGAGAAACTTTTCCTCGAGAAAGGACCTGTTTCTAGAAGCAATTACTTTTGCTTCCAGATCTGAAATAGGAGGTATACCCAACTGTTTTGGGTTTTCTATGAAGATGTATTTATCCGCTTTGGGTTCGAGCTTATCAGCTTGAAACTTTTTCACATAAGCATCGCAGCCCCAAACTTTTAAGAAACGACAACTTAGGTTTCTCTAAACGGTGTCGTCTCAACGGAATTGCGTGGTGCCCCTTTTAAAGTGAATGCGGTTGTCTCTAATGCCTAACCCATAAACGATAGTGGTAATTGATAAGAAACATCATGGTATGCACCATATCCATTAGGGTGCAGTTATGATGTTCGGACACACCATCACACTATGGTGTTCCAGGCGGTATTAATTGTGAAACACTTTCCACAATGTCTTAATTGTGTGCCAAACTCGTAACTCAGATATCTCTATGATCATATCATAGACATTTTATCCTCTTGTCACGACAATCTTCAACTTCACTCTGAAATTACTTGAACCTTTCAATAATTCAGACTTGTGTTTCATCAAGTAAATATTCTCAGCATCTACTCAAATCATCTGTGAAGTAAGAACATAATGATATCCACTGCATGCCTCAGCACTCATTGGACTGCATACATCAAATGTATTACTTCCAATAAGTTGCTCTCTTGTTCCATCTTACTGAAAACGAGGACTTTCAGTCATCTCGCCCATGTGGTATGATTTGCATGTCTCAAGTGATTCGAAATCAAGTGAGTCCAAACGATCCATCTGCATGGAGTTTCTTCATGCATATATACCAATAGACATGGTTCGCATGTCTCAATCTTTTCAAAAACGATTGAGTCCAAAGATCCATCTACATGGAGCTTCTTCATGCGTTCTATACCAATATGACTCAAATTGCAGTGCCACAAGTATCTGGAACTATCATTACTATTTTACATCTTTTGGCACGAACATGTGTATCACTACAATCGAGATTCATTTTAGGTGCAAGACCATTGAAAGTATTATTCAATAAGCAGAGTAACCATTATTCTCCTTAAATGAATAACCGTATTGCGATAAACATAATCCAATCATGCTCAACGCAAACACCAAATCTCGATGGTAGAGGGTGCATGCGATGCTTGATCACATCAACCTTGGAAACACTTCCAATACATATCGTCATCTCACCTTTAGCTAGTCTCCGTTTATTCCGCAGCTTTTATTTCGAGTTACTATCACTTAGCAACCGAACCGGTATCTAATACCCTGGTGCTACTAGGAGTACTAGTGAGGTACACATTCATATAATGTATATCCAATATATTTCTGTCGACCTTGCCTGCCTTCTCATCTACCAAGTATCTAGGGTAGTTCCGCTTCAGTGACCGTTCCCCTCATTACAGAAGCACTTAGTCTCGGGTTTGGGTTCAACCTTGGGATTCTTCACTAGAGCAGCAACTGATTTGCCATTTCATGAAGTATCCCTTCTTGCCCTTGCCCTTCTAGAAACTAGTGGTTTTACTAACCATCAACAATTGATGCTCCTTCTTGATTTCTACTTTCGCGGTGTCAAACATCGCGAATAGCTCAAGGATCATCATAACTATCCCCGATATGTTATAGTCCATCACGAAGCTCCACTAGCTTGGTGGCAGTGACTATGGAGAACCATCACTGTCTCATCTGGGAGATTAACTCCCACTCGATTCAAGCGATTGTGGTACTCGGACAATCTGAGCACACGCTCAACGATTGAGCTTTTCTCCCTTAGTTTGCAGGCTTTAAGAAACTTGTCAGAGGTCTCATACCTCTTGACGTGGGCACTAGTCTGAAATCTCAATTTCAGTCTTCGGAACATCTCATGTGTTCTGCGACGTTTCAAAGACGTCTCTTGTGCCACAATTCTAAACCGTTAGCATTACGCATTGAACTATCACGTAGTCATCAAAACGTGTATGTCAGATGTTTCGTAACATCTACAGACGACGCTGAGGTTCAGCACACCGAGCGGTGCATTAAGGACATAAGCCTTCTGTGCAGCAATGAGGACAATCCTCAGTTTACGGACCCAGTCCGCATAATTGCTACTATCAACTTTCAACTAAATTTTCTCTAGGAACATATCTTAAACAGTAGAACTAAAGCGTATGACATAATTTGCAAAGACCTTTTGACTATGTTCATGATAATGAAGTTCATCTGATTATTGAACTCCCACTCAGATAGACATCCCTCTAGTCATCTAAGTGATACATGATCCGAGTCAAACTAGGCCGTGTCCGATCATCACGTGAGACGGACTAGTCATCATCGGTGAACATCTCCATGTTGATCGTATCTACTATACGACTCATGTTCGATCTTTCGATCTCTTGTGTTCCGAGGCCATGTCTGTACATGCTAGGCTCGTCAAGTCAACCTAAGTGTTTTGCATGTGTTCCGAGGCCATGTCTGTACATGCTAGGCTCGTCAACACCCGTTGTATTCGAACGTTAGAATCTATCACACCCGATCATCACGTGGTGCTTCGAAACAACAAACCTTCGCAACGGTGCACAGTTAGGGGGAACACTTCTCTTGAAATTTTAGTGAGGGATCATCTTACTTACTACCGTCGTTCTAAGCAAATAAGATGCATAACATGATAAACATCACATGCAATCAAATAGTGACATGATATGGCCAATATCATCTTGCTCCTTTGATCTCCATCTTCGGGGCACCATGATCATCTTTGTCACCGGCATGACACCATGATCTCCATCATCATGATCTCCATCATTGTGTCTTCATGAAGTTGTCACGCCAACGATTACTTCTACTTCTATGGCTAACGCGCTTAGCAATAAAGTAAAGTAATTTACATGGCGTTATTCAATGACACGCAGGTCATACAAAAAATAAAACAACTCCTATGGCTCCTGCCGGTTGTCATACTCATCGACATGCAAGTCGTGATTCCTATTACAAGAATATGATCAATCTCATACATCACATATATCATTCATCACATCTTCTGGCCATATCACATCACAAGGCACATGCTGCAAAAACAAGTTAGACGTCCTCTAATTGTTGTTGCAAGTTTTTACGTGGCTTGTATAGGTTTCTAGCAAGAACGTTTCTTACCTACGTAAAACCACAACGTGATATGCCAATTTCTATTTACCCTTCATAAGGACCCTTTTCATCGAATCCGTTCCGACTAAAGTGGGAGAGACAGACACCCGCTAGCCACCTTATGCAACTAGTGTATGTCAGTCGGTGGAACCTGTCTCACGTAAGCGTACGTGTAAGGTCGGTCCGGGCCGCTTCATCCCACAATGCCGCCGAAACAAGATAAGACTAGTAGCGGCAAGAAGAATTGACATAATCGACGCCCACAACTACTTTGTGTTCTACTCATGCATAGAAACTACGCATAGACCTAGCTCATGATGCCACTGTTGGGTAACGTAGCAGAAATTCAAAATTTTCTACGCATCACCAAGATCAATCTATGGAGTAATCTAGCAACGAGGGGAAGGGGAGTGAATCTACATACCCTTGTAGATCGCGATGCGGAAGCATTGCAAGAACGCGGATGAGGGAGTCGTACTCGTAGCGATTCAGATCGCGGTTGATTCCGATCTAAGCACCGAAAGAACGGTGCCTCCGCGTTCAACACACGTGCAGCCCGGTGACGTCTCCCACGCCTTGATCCAGCAAGGAGAGAGGGAGAGGTTGGGTAAGACTCCATCCATCAGCAACACGACGGCATGGTGGTGGTGGAGGAGCGTGGCAATCCCGCAGGGCTTCGCCAAGCACCGCGGGAGAGGAGGAGGAAGAAGAGGGGTAGGGCTGCGCCAAAAGGAGACGTTCTCATGTCTCTTGGGCAGCCCAAACCTCAACTATATATAGGGGGGGGGAGGGGGCTGCGCCCCCCTTAGGGTTTCCACCCCCAAGAGGAGGCAGCCAGCCCTAGATCCCATCAAGGGGGGCGGCCAAGGGGAGGAGAGGGGGGGGCGCCCCACTAGATGGGCCCTAAGGCCCATCTGGACCTAGGGTTTGCCCCCTCCCACTCTCCCATGCGCCTTGGGCCTTGGTGGGGGGGGGCGCACCAGCCCACCTGGGGCTGGTACCCTCCCACACTTGGCCCACGCAGCCTTCTGGGGCTGGTGGCCCCACTTGGTGGACCCCCGGGACCCTCCCGGTGGTCCCGGTACATTACCGATTTCACCCGAAACTTTTCCGGTGACCAAAACAGGACTTCCCATATATAAATCTTTACCTCCGGACCATTCCGGAACTCCTCGTGACGTCCGGGATCTCATCCGGGACTCCGAACAACATTCGGTAACCACGTACATACTTTCCCTATAACCCTAGCGTCATCGAACCTTAAGCGTGTAGACCCTACGGGTTCGGGAACCATGCAGACATGACCGAGACGTTCTCCGGTCAATAACCAACAGCGGGATCTGGATACCCATGTTGGCTCCCACATGTTCCACGATGATCTCATCGGATGAACCACGATGTCGGGGATTCAATCAATCCCGTATGCAATTCCCTTTGTCCATCGGTATGTTACTTGCCCGAGATTCGATCGTCGGTATCCCTATACCTTGTTCAATCTCGTTACCGGCAAGTCTCTTTACTCGTTCCGTAACTCACATCATCCCGTGATCAACTCCTTGGTCACACTGTGCACATTATGATGATGTCCTACCGAGTGGGCCCAGAGATACCTCTCCGTTTACACGGAGTGACAAATCCCAGTCTCGATTCGTGCCAACCCAACAGACACTTTCGGAGATACCCGCAGTGCACCTTTATAGCCACCCAGTTACGTTGTGACGTTTGGCACACCCAAAGCATTCCTACGGTATTCGGGAGTTGCACAATCTCATGGTCTAAGGAAATGATACTTGACATTAGAAAAGCTCTGAGCAAACGAACTACACGATCTTGTGCTAGGCTTAGGATTGGGTCTTGTCCATCACATCATTCTCCTAATGATGTGATCCCGTTATCAACGACATCCAATGTCCATGGTCAGGAAACCGTAACCATCTATTGATCCACGAGCTAGTCAACTAGAGGCTTACTAGGGACATGGTGTTGTCTATGTATCCACACATGTATCTGAGTTTCCTATCAATACAATTCTAGCATGGATAATAAACGATTATCATGAACAAGGAAATATAATAATAACCTATTTATTATTGCCTCTAGGGCATATTTCCAACAGGTACTACCGCACATGAGCGGTACTACCGCACATGAGCGGTACTACCCCCCACTGCCGCGGCAAGTACCGTAAAACCCGACACGGAAAAAGACCCCTCGAATCGAGGCGTACTAGCACGAAGCCGCAACGGTACTACGGCTGGGGGCTACAGCGGTACTACCGCTGTGGAGCGGTACTGCCGCTTATAACACCCAAGCGGTACTACCGCTCCGGCCCGCGGTACTACCGCTGGGACCAGAGAGGGCACACTGAGAGAGGGGAACGAGCTCATCAACGAAGCGGAAAGGCTCGGAGGGTGTGCAAAGGAAGTGTACGTGATGATTCCACCCTAGCCTATCCAAAGCGGATCTCCTCTTGATAGTACGGTGATCCCTACGAAACTAGTCCACCAAACTAATTCGAAAGTATTACACCGTCTTCGCTTCAAATTCCGAGGGGAGGGAATCGTCTCGTGCCAAAGGATGAATCTCTGAAAAACTCAATGCACATGATTAGTCTGCAAAAGCATTGTCATCAATCACCAAAATATCTTAGGGATAAATGTGCCCTTACAGAATCCTTCAGTTGCTCCCACCTAGCTACAAGAACTTTGTGATGAACTTCAATATGCAGGGGATGGAAAAGACCATTCCTGAGGTATATTCAATGCTGAAATCAGCGGAGGTGGAGATCAAAAAGGAACATCAAGTGTTGATGGTGAATAAAACCACTAAGTTCAACAAAGGCAAGGGTAAGAAGAACTTCAAGAAGGACGGCAAGGGAGTTGCCGCGCCCGGTAAGCCAGTTGCTGGGAAGAAGCCAAAGCATGGACCCAAGCCTGAGACCGAGTGCTTTTATTGCAAGGGAAACGGTCACTGGAAGCGGAACTGCCCCAAGTACTTAGCGGATAAGAAGGCCGGCAATACCAAAGATATATGTGATATACATGTTATTGATGTGTACCTAACCAGCACTCGTAGTAGCTCCTGGGTATTTGATACCGGTGCGGTTGCTCATATTTATAACTCAAAACAGGAGCCGCGGAATAAGCGGAGACTGGCGAAGGACGAGGTGTCGATGCGCGTCGGGAATGGTTCCAAGGTCGATGTGATCGCCGTCGGCACGCTACCTCTACATTTACCTACGGGATTAGTTTTAAACCTCAATAATTGTTATTTAGTACCAGCTTTGAGCATGAACATTGTATCTGGATCTCATTTAATGCGAGATGGCTACTCATTTAAATCTGAGAATAATGGTTGTTCTATTTATATGAGAGACATGTTTTATGGTCATGCCCCGCTGGTCAATGGTTTATTCTTATTTAATCTCGAACGTGATGTTACACATATTCATAGTGTGAATGCCAAAAGATGTAAGGTTGATAATGATAGTCCCACATATTTGTGGCACTACCGCCTTGGTCACATTGGTGTCAAACGCATGAAGAAACTCCATGCAGATGGACTTTTGGAGTCTCTTGATTATGAATCATTTGACACGTGCGAACCATGCCTCATGGGCAAAATGACCAAGACTCCGTTCTCCGGAACAATGGAGTGAGCAACCAACTTATTGGAAATCATACATACTGATGTGTGCGGTCCAATGAGCGTTGAGGCTCGCGGTGGTTATCGCTATGTTCTCACCCTCACGGATGACTTAAGTAGATATGGGTATGTCTACTTAATGAAACACAAGTCTGAGACCTTTGAAAAGTTCAAGGAATTTCAGAGTGAGGTTGAGAATCAACGTGACAGGAAAATCAAGTTCTTACGATCAGATCATGGGTGAAAGAACATGTGGTGCCCCCATGTTTGGTTTTGGTAATTGACGACCATCTTTATGGACTAATGGTTGCCTTGAGTTATATTTGAAGGTTTTGTCCATAGGCTTTTCTTGGAGTACATGTGTTGGTTTCAAGGAGAGTTTGTGTTGACCAAGGTGCTATTAAGGAATTATCCAAAGATTGGTCATGTGAGAGTTGAGCTTATTGCAAGCATGTCTTGAAGAAGAAGATTGTGTGATTATTCATGTTTACCTTCAAGACATCATCCAAATGGAGAGAGTTGGAAAGATTCTAGGTTGATCAAGACTAAGTCAATAGTGAATCAAGTTGATCAACTCACAAAGCGTAGAAGATGTACCGAGAGGGATCAAGTGATCCCATGGTACGGTAAGCATTATCCATTGTGCTTTGTGTACTAACCCATGGTCTATGTGAGAGTTCTATGTGGGGTTAGGTACGTGTTCATGGGCTTGCGTCAAGAGGAAGATATCACTCAACCCATGGAGAGGATGACATCAAGTGGTGATCGTCATCAAGATTGCCGTGTGCAAGTTCAAGTGGAGCATCACGAAGAGATCAAGTGCTTGAAGCTTGCCGTCCATTGTGGTGACAATGGACTTGTGAAGATGTGCCAAAGACTGGCTCACCCATAGTGGACTATGGGGGAGTAATCATCTAGTCTTCATCGAGCCAACGCAATCAAGAAAGGTGGTCCAACTTGAGGGAGTCAAGATCATCATAATCTAGCTCAAGTGGACCATGTGCAAGGCAAAGGTTTGCCCTTGATAGGTTTTCTATTTTACCGGTCTCATGGTGGTAGTTGGGAGACCGGGTTATAGGATCGATAGTCGTACTATCAAGGGGGGCTCTCAAGTGAGTAGCTTGATCGTATCGTTCGTCGAGAGCTCAAACCATTGCATCCTTGCATCATGTTTCTTGTTTCTTGTTTGGTTCTCTTTGTGAGTCTTAGAGCTTATGGTCATCTTGATGACAAGCTTGAGGTCATCGAAAACGGAGTTTGCATGCGTCTTCTATGATTATTTCGATGTTGGAGGTTTTACCGGTCTTATCCGAGGAAGGGTTCTCACCATTTTCTTTTGGGCCTTTTATCATTTGCTTCTTATTGTTATTTGTATCAAGATTGTGTTAGCCCTTGTCGCTAGCTTTCCAACAAACTTGGTTTTCGTCGAATTCGGAGTCCGTTTACAGAAGTTGTGTCAGTTTTGGTGTTCTGAAAAGGCTGCAGCGGTACTACCGCGGACAGGAGCGGATGTAATTTTTTACTACCGCTCTTGGGAGCGGTACTACCGCTTGGAGCAGTACTACTGCGGCTACTTCCGTGGCTACTTCCGCTCGGGACCAAAAACTCGTCACAAGTCCAGCGGTGGTAGGCACGGATGTAATTTTTTAGTACTGCTCGCAAGCAGTAGTACCGCTACCCTAGTGGTAGTACCGTGAGGTCAAGCGATACTACCGCTCCGACGGTTCTTCTGGCTTTTTTGCCTCCTCACTGTTGTGTTTCAAAGGGCTACTACCGCCCTAGCAGTAGTACCGCTCCTTGGAGCGGTAGTACCACTCGGTGCGGGCTGTGACCATAACGGTTGGATTTTTCCCCACCTATAAAAGGGGGTCTTCTTCCCCAATGAACCTTATCCTTTGAGCTCGTGTTCTTTCCCCATTGTTGACCTTCTTCGAGCTTGCTAACTCTCAATCCCTCCATGGATTCTTGCTAGTTTTTGAGGGAAAAGAGAGAGGAGATCTAGATCCACATTTCCACCAATCACTTTCTCCTCTATGTGAGGGGAACCCTTTGGATCTAGATCTTGGAGTTCTTGGTGTTCTCTTCTTGTTCTTCCTCTCATTTTCCTCCCTAGAATTAGTTGCTTCGGTGGGATTTGAGAGAGAAGGACTTGGGCACTCCGTGTGCCCTTGCCATTGCATTTGGTGCATAGGTTTGAGTTCTCCACGATGATACGTGGAAGTTACAAGTTGAGAAGCTTATTACTCTTGGGTGCTTGGTACCCTTGAGCTTGTTCCTCTTGGGTGCTTGGGCGCCCTAGACGGTTGGTGGTGTTCGGAGCTCAATCATTGTGGTATAAAGCTCCGGGCAAGCATCGGGGTCTCCAATTAGGTTGTGGAGATCGCCCTGAGCAATTTGACGGGTTCCGGTGACCGCACCCAAGGGTTGCCAAAGTGTACGGGTTCGGTGACCGCCCCCAAGGGTTGCCATTTGTACGGGTTCGGTGACCGCCCTCAAGGGTCCCTTAGTGGAATCACGACATCTTGCATTGTGCGAGGGCGTGAGGAGATTAGGGTGGCCCTAGTGGCTTCTTGGGGAGCATTGTGCCTCCACACCGCTCCAAACGGAGATTAGCATCCGCAAGGGTGTGAACTTCGGGATACATCGTCGTCTCCGCGTGCCTCGGTTATCTCTTACCCGAGCCCTTTACTTATGCACTTTACTTTGTGATAGCCATATTGTTTCTTGTCATATATCCTGCTATCACCTAAGTAGTTTTCTTGCTTAGCATAAGTTGTTGGTGCACATAGGTGAGCCTAGTTGTTGTAGGTTTTGTGCTTGACAAATTAACCGCTAGGTTTATTCCGCATTTGTTCAAGCCTCAATCATAATTATTTTAAAGCGCCTATTCACCCCCCCTCTAGGCGACATCCACGATCTTTCAGTGGGGGAGAATATTTGAGTCACGAATTTGGCACGCACTTAAGGAAATGTGGAATTGTTTCACAACTCACGCCGCTTGGAACACCTCAGCGTATGGTGTGTCCGAACGTCGTAATCGCACTCTATTGGATATGGTGCGATCTATGATGTCTCTTACCGATCTACCGCTATCATTTTGGGGTTATGCTATAGAGACTTCCGCATTCACTTTAAATAGGGCTCCGTCGAAATCCGTTGAGACGACACCGTATGAATTGTGGTTTGGGAAGAAACCTAAGCTGTTGTTTCTGAAAGTTTGGGGATGCGATGCATATGTCAGAAACTTCAACCTGAAAAGCTCGAACCCAAATCGGAAAAATGTGTCTTCATAGGATACCCTAAGGAAACTATTGGGTATACCTTCTATCTCAGATCCGAAGGCAAGATCTTTGTTGCCAAGAATGGATCCTTTCTAAAGAAAGAGTTTCTCTCGAAAGAAGTAAGTGGGAGGAAAGTAGAACCTGATGAAGTATTGCCTCTTGAACCGGAGAGTAGCGCGGCTCAAGTAAATGTTTCTGTGGTGCCTGCACCGACTAGAGAGGAAGTTAATCATGATGATCATGAAACTTCATATCAAGTTGCTACTGAACTTCGTAGGTCCACAAGGACACGTTCCGCACCAGAGTGGTACAGCAACCCTGTCCTGGAAATCATGTTGTTAGACAATGGTGAACCTTTGAACTATGAAGAAGCGATGGCGGGCCCGAATTCCGACAAATGGCTTGAAGCCATGAAATCCGAGATAGGATCCATGTATGAAAACGAAGTATGGACTTTTACTGACTTGCCCGATGATCGGCGAGCCATAGAAAATAAATGGATCTTTAAGAAGAAGACAGACGCGGATGGTAATGTAACCATCTATAAGGCTCGGCTTGTTGCTAAGGGTTATCGACAAGTTCAAGGGGTTGACTACGATGAGACCTTCTCACCCGTAGCGAAGCTGAAGTCTGTCCGAATCATGTTAGCAATTGCCGCATTCTATGATTATGAGATATGGCAAATGGACGTCAAAACGGCATTCCTTAATGGTTTCCTTAAGGAAGAATTGTATATGATGCAGCCGGAAGGTTTTGTCGATCCTAAGAATGCTGACAAGGTATGCAAGATCCAACGCTCGATCTATGGGCTGGTGCAAGCATCTCGGAGTTGGAACATTCGTTTTGATGAGATGATCAAAGTGTTTGGGTTTACGCAAATTTATGGAGACGCCTGTGTTTACAAGAAAGTGAGTGGGAGCTCTGTAGCATTTCTCATATTATATGTGGATGACATACTATTGATGGGAAATGATATAGAACTCTTGGAAAGCATAAAGGCCTACTTGAATAAGTGTTTTTCAATGAAGGACCTTGGAGAAGCTGCTTACATATTAGGCATCAAGATCTATAGAGATAGATCGAGACACCTCATTGGTCTTTCACAAAGCGCGTACATTGACAAGATATTGAAGAAGTTCAATATGGATCAGTCCAAGAAGGGGTTCTTGCCTATATTGCAAGGTGTGATATTGAGCACGGCTCAATGCCCGACCACGGTAGAAGATAGAGAAAAGATGAGTGTCATCCCCTATGCCTCGGCCATAGGGTCTATTATGTATGCCATGCTGTGTACCAGACCTGATGTAAACCTTGCCGTAAGTTTGGTAGGAAGGTACCAAAGTAATCCCGGCATGGAACACTGGACAACAGTCAAGAATATCCTGAAGTACCTGAAAAGGACTAAGGATATGTTTCTCGTTTATGGAGGTGACGAAGAGCTCGTCGTAAAGGGTTACGTCGATGCTAGTTTCGACACAGATCTGGATGACTCCAAGTCACAAACCAGATACGTGTATATTTTGAATGGTGGGGCAGTCAGCTGGTGCAGTTGCAAGAAAAGCGTCGTGGCGGGATCTACATGTGAAGCGGAGTACATGGCAGCCTCGGAGGCAGCACATGAAGCAATCTGGATGAAGGAGTTCATTACCGACCTAGGAGTTATTCCCAATGCGTCGGGCCCGATGACTCTCTTCTGTGACAACACTGGAGCTATTGCCCTTGCCAAGGTGCCCAGGTTTCACAAGAAGACCAGGCATATCAAGCGTCGCTTCAACTCCATTCGTGAAAATGTTCAAGATGGAGACATAGAGATTTGTAAAGTGCATACGGACCTGAATGTCGCAGATACGTTGACTAAACCTCTTCCACGTGCAAAGCATGGTCAACACCAGAACTCTATGGGTGTTCGATTCATCACAATGTAACTAGGTTATTGACTCTAGTGCAAGTGGGAGACTATTGGAAATATTACCTAGAGGCAATAATAAAATGGTTATTATTATATTTCCTTGTTCATGATAATTGTCTATTGTTCATGCTATAATTGTGTTATCCGGAAATTGTAATACATGTGTGAATACATAGACCACAACATGTCCCTAGTGAGCCTCTAGTTGACTAGCTCGTTGATCAATAGATGGTTACAGTTTCCTAACCATGGACATAGGATGTCATTGATAATGGGATCACATCATTAGGATAATGATGTGATGGACAAGACCCAATCCTAAGCATAGCACAAGATCGTGTAGTTCGTCTGCTAAAGCTTTTCTAATGTCAAGTATCTTTTCCTTAGACCATGAGATTGTGCAACTCCCGGATACCGTAAGGGTACTTTGGGTGTGCCAAACGTCACAACGTAACTGGGTGGCTATAAAGGTACACTACGGGTATCCCCGAAAGTATCTATTGGGTTGGCAAGAATCGAGACTGGGATTTGTCACTCCGTATGACGGAGACGTATCTCTGGGCCGACTCGGTAAGACATCATCATAATGGGCTCAATGTGACTAAGGGGTTGGTCACGGGATGATGTGTTACGGAACGAGTAAAGAGACTTGCCGTAACGAGATTGAACAAGGTATCGGTATACCGACGATCGAATCTCGGGCAAGTGCTATATCGGTAGACAAAGGGAATCGTATATGGGTTGATTGAATCCTTGACATCGTGGTTCATCCGATGAGATCATCGTGGAACATGTGGGAGCCAACATGGGTATCCAGATCCCGCTGTTGGTTATTGGCCGGAGAGATGTCTCGGTCATGTCTGCATAGTTCCCGAACCCGTAGGGTCTACACACTTAAGGTTCGATGACGCTAGGGTTATAGGAAATAGATGTACGTGGTTACCGAATGTTGTTCGAAGTCCCGGATGAGATCCCAGACATCACGAGGAGTTCCGGAATGGTCCGGAGGTGAAGATTTATACATGGGAAGTCCAGTTTCAGTCATCGGAAAGGTTTCGGGGTTTATCGGTATTGTACCGGGACCACCGAAGGGGTTCCGGGGGTCCACCGGGAGGGTCCACCTGCCCCGAAGGACCTAATGCGCTGTAGTTGGGTGGGAACCAGCCCCTTAGTGGGCTGGTGCGCCCCCCCCAAGGGCCCAAGGCGCCTAGGGTTGGAAACCCTAGGGGGCCACTGCCCCCCCGGGGCGGGCGCCCGCCTAGTTGGAAACCCTAAGGGGGCCGCCCCGGGGGCCGCCGCCCCCCTCTAGATGGATCTAGGGGGCCGGCCCCCTCCCCTTCCCCTATATATAATGGGGGTTTTGGGGCTGCCAGAGACACGAGTCTCCCTCTCTCTTGGCGCAGCCCTACCCCTCTCCCTCCTCGTCTCTCGCAGTGCTTAGCGAAGCCCTGCTGGAGTGCCACGCTCCTCCACCACCACCACGCCGTCGTGCTGCTGCTGGACGGAGTCTTCCCCAACCTCTCCCTCTCTCCTTGCCGGATCAAGGCGCGGGAGACGTCACCGGGCTGCACATGTGTTGAACGCAGAGGCACCGTTGTTCGGTCCTTAGATCGGATTCGGCCGCGGTCTGAATCGCTTCGTGTACGACTCCACCAACCGCGTTCTTGCAACGCTTCCGCATCGCGATCTTCAAAGGTATGAAGATGCAATCCCCTCTCGTTGCTAGTAAGCTCCATAGATTGATCTTGGTGATGCGTAGAAATTTTTTAATTTCTGCAAGGATCCCCAACATTGACAACCAGTTAAATTCTAAACACATGTTTGATATGCTAGTATGTGCAACTCTAAAATCCCTAGAGATGCATCCATGCTCTTTTTCAATTGTAACCCCACATGTCAAGGAGTTAATCTCTATTCCTAACTAGTAGACAGCCCGTGCGTTGCCACGGGCTTTGTAAAATTTGTACTGTTGCATATCGAATTTAATATGGACAGAAAAGATAGCCAATAACACAAAAAAATGATTTGAAATCCCCTTCACTTGCAATGTATTTTGATAAAAAATCGACCGTATAATAGGAAGACCTATCATATCTGATTCACAAAATAAAGAAGGGGCTACAAAAACATTGAACTCTTTATTGTGCTCTACATTACAAATGATAATAACACTTAAATGCCTTTATTATTTATGCTTAAGATACCATCTCACAAAAGCAAGTGTATTGTTATTATCCATTAATTGAAGATAAACACATGGAGTATTTTGTTCCCTTTAAACAAATGTTCGAACAAGTTACAACCAGAAACTCAATTCCATAAAAAAAGACCTTGATTGCAATATGCAAAAGCCTATATTCTAGAACATGCAATTCACCATTTAGGTACTACTGCAACAAAACACATCTTCTAGAACATGTTACTATCTTGGGAGAGGTAAATACATCAATCTTTGATAACATTTATTGTTAAAAAATTGTGTATACATTTATTTGTATTTTTATAATATTGTGATAAATCCATTGATGATTTTCTTCTAGTTTGTTTGAGCGGTGTAACGCCTGATTTGGTGTATCGGTTCAAAAGTAACTCACATAAGACTCAAAAGGAAATGTGTGTTGTAGTGTGAACTCTGACATAAACCGACCGAAGGGAAAGCCTAATTCGGTATACACTCAGACTTTAAGCTCAAATATAAGTGTGAATCACAGGCAGCATCAATTGTGAACAACAAGGCTAAAATTTGCACAGAGAATATGTTGTCACAAGTTTAAAACATATGTTTTTTCCCGTTTTAGCACAAAACTTGGAAAATACACAGTCGGATTGAGGAGAACACAAGTCTATAAGATTAGTCCTATCAATTGTTCATTATTCTATTAGCAACTAAAATAGAGAGATAGATAGATATATAGAGAAACAATACCTAATCAGATCCCCCAAACATCGTGAGGCAATATAAAATGTCTGAAAAAATATAGTTCTCTGAAATATTGCAAGGGAGCCCCAAGACATTGACATTCTAAATTGCTTAGAGCTTAAATGCTTAATACAATCATGCTTCTCCATTTTGAGCCAATCCACCTAACGTGGACTACTTCATTAATACATGCAATCATTCCAGATAGCCTGCAAAACAAGAGGTAAAAGTCAGTAAATATTGTACAAATAATTTTTTAGTTGAATTGAAAGGCTCAAATTAAAAATCAACAAATATATGCAGGGTTATTTCATACTGCTAGTTTATTGGGCAGCATTAATCTCCTTGTCGGCATATAATGTATAATCCAAAATCATATTACCAATTTTGGGGCAACTTTATACTACTTGCGAATATAAAGAATATGATTAACTAACAAATATTGGATTGTAACATATGTGAAAAAAATACTTCTATGCTTCAACGAATCATATGGTGTGAGTATCGTCTGAAAGCTTTTAGGATATATAAGGATAGAGGGTTGTTTTGTTCAAGGAAACAGAATGACTCTCCTTACACCAAGTCTAAGTTCATCATCATTCATCATTGTTACATGTATAAAACGGGGAAATACACAATGAATAAGAGGAATAAGGATAGAGAGTCGTTAACTTCATCGCACTGTTCATTTGCTTATACTGAAGAAATAAGATAAGATCCACTGTGACAAATCTATTTATATTGACAAATGAATTCCCTCCATTTGTTAAAAAGATGCCTATTTGGTTGATCTGAAAGGCAAAGGAGAATTTCAAAACATGTATATGGTACCTTGCTAGAAGGAAAAAGATAAATGATATACTTGTCTCAAAATCAGAATGGATGATAGAATTACATAGAGCGGTTTGCCCATTTCGAAGATTCTCAGTGTTGTAAGGAACTGTGTCAACGAATTCCCACAGAAAATATAGCGTCTGATTCCAGGAAATGATTTATTTCTGTTACTCACAAACAACATGTACAACATTGAGAAGCTCCTCGTGAATCAAGCTTACAACACTGAGCATTAGAAAATCATACTCTCTTCTTGCTAGCCGGTGGTGAGAAAACATGTGCTGCAATTAGTATTGAAATGTTCTCCTTGATAGGTTCATGAAGAATGCCGGCAATGAGAATCTCATCCAGTATTTAGGCCTGAAAATTTCACCACTGGTACTCATGAGAATTAGTCAGTACTAAAAAGAATGGTGTAGCTCTCGCAAGAAATTTCATCTAACTCCACTGCTGGTTCTTCGGTGTCTGAATTTCAGCATATATGTGAAGTTTAAATCGACCTCACATACCTAAAGAAATTAGGAAAAACACCAAGGCCGCAGTACGGCTCCTGTGTCTTTGACAATTTCGACACGCCTACCGCGTCCTCGCCGATTGTGGCGGGACCCCTACATCCTTGGTGGCGGCCACGGTGCCCACGTCCACCTGCATCCACGTTTGGGCGGTACTGGGGCATGTGGTGGCACTGGAGCAGCCACACACTTGTACCCGGCACTACTGCGTGTCAATGCAGATTAGAGAGATATATAGTTTAGGATCCAGAGATGGAAGAAGATACCTGGGCCGACACTGCTCTCGTTGATTCAAAAATCCCTAGGACCATCCCCTAGCAGCGGCCCCTCTCATCCTCTTCAAGGCTGCCTACCGCCTCGCGCTGCTCCTTTTCTCGCTTATCTCCACCGGCGCTCACCTTTCCGCCGGTGCCATCCGTCATGCCCTTCGTCTGACAACAAAAATAATTTGTTGTGAATATATATTGCCAATTAGGCATGAACAATCATTGCAAACTCAAAATTCGATTACTGTAAAAGAAGGAGCTCGATATCAGATTACTTGATCTTTCGTAGAGAAAAACAAAATACTAAACCAAACTTTGCTAGAACAGCAGGAGATCAGCCCAAATAGCTGCTCCATCACCATATGCATAGTTATAAGATAATTAAATATTCTGATTCATCTGCACGGGCATCAAGTTTCATTATAAGGGTTCAGATTTATTTTAGGGCAGAGAGACTTTAGATGGTTTCTATCTCCCTAAATTCTAACCCCAATGTGCATCTATGTCCCTGTTTCTTACATCCTCACTCACCGACCAGATCAAGAAGAAGCACCCAGATCATGATTCAAGTATTTTAAATTCATAAGACAAAAAATTAACATCAAAATAATCTCGAATAACAATGGCACCACCAATACCAAAATTGAGAAGTACGCTAGATGGTCTCTCCGAATTTGTGAGATTTCCATATATCTAGATCTTATGTACACGGGCTCATGTCTAGATCACTTTCATCAAATACTCATCATCAACTTAACTTGGATAGTTGGTCACATGTGCCATGGATAGTTGGCCACATGTGCCATGTGGTACGTCTAGATCACTTGTTGGGCGTATTTAGGACTGCTCTCAACGTACAAGTAGCCACTCCTATATGTACAGGTACCTCACCGTACCGCTTCTCACCGTACAGGTAGCCCCCTCACTACACAGCAGCCGATCACACAAGCCGCTTGTCCCCACCACGGCGTTGCTCTGCCGACCTCCTCTCCCGTCAGCCTCCACAGCCTCGTGCCCATGTCCTCTCCCCACCATGGCCTCGCGCCACCCCGCCATGGTCTTGCCCCACAACCAACTTCGTCGGTACCACAAAAATCGATGTTGTTGCTGGCATCCATCCTCGGCGACGACGACCTGGCATGGCTCTAGGCCAAGGCGGTTGCCAAGGCAAAGAATCTCTGCTTGGCCGCCTAGAAGGGTGTGCAGTTGGCGGCCAAGCTGCCGTCCAAGCACACTCCACCTGTGGTCTTCCTGCAGGTCGTATTGTGGCTGAAGATACTAAAGATACCAAAGATAAATGCAGAAACTTTAAAAAGATCATCTCAGCAAGGTATGCAAGTAATTTCTTTTGGGTGTTTGAATTGCCACATCTTGGGTTTTGTTTTCAGTCCATTGTAGATTCTAGGGACAAACTTCATCTCATTTCATAGACAAAATAATATTTAACTACAGGACCAGATTCGCGTAAACTAATTTGCAAGGTTTATTCGATTTTGTGCATGACAAGGGGCAAGTAGAATTTTTTCTGTATGCACTTAGCAAGATTAAAGTAACAGGCACAAAGTGAATCAAGTGTCTTCAACAAGCAATTTAAAAGTGAAAGTAGATAAACAACTTACTAATCCACATAGAAGAGTGTTGAGTATTGAAATTTGATTTGCCGCATTGCAATGGTCCGCTATGGTCCTGCAGTAATATGTGTATGACAGCAAAAGGATCTTCAAATCAGTATGTACACTAACTTATCCATTATAATTCGATATAGTATATGAGATAACTTGAACATCTCTAGAAACCAGTGTGGAAAAAATATAACAACCAAATCGCACGTGTGGATTTTCATATGCACATTCCCAGACGCTACAAACTTGATCAGAGCCGAGAGCAAGGAAATGCATATCACAGTTGCAATGACCGCTAGGAGAACCCTCTCCACATCTGCGTGTTGAGAGACTTGAGATATTAATTTTGCAGGCACTCCACACAAGCACATGCATGTTATGTTAGCAGAGTAGAAGAGCCATCATCTTAAGTTAGGGTATACATTATCATTTTGGGTATGATCAAATGGAAATACCTGCTCATGTCGTCCTCTGATCCACTCATCCAAATCATCCTACAAAGCTCATGCATAATGGTTTAAGAAATAAAGTATATATGCTCAAAGGACGAGATTGATAGCTAACAAATAGTTGATGCTTACAATTAGCTTGTGGTCTCCTCCTCCAACATGTGTTTCCTGTTTGAGCGTTGTGAAAGGTCAGGAGGTCCAGGCAGGTCAAGGCGATGGCCACCTTCAACTTTGGCAATGCAAACCCCCTCTCGATGGCCCTCTCCACAACATCATCCATCCGCGTGTTGAGAGACTTGAGCTATTAATTTTGCAGGCACTCCACACAAGCACATGCATGTTATGTTAGCAGAGTGGAAGAGCCATCATCTTAAGTTAGTGTATACATTATCATTTTGGGTATGATCAAATGGAAATACCTGCTCATGTCGTCCTCTGATCCACTCATCCACATCATCCTAAAAAGCTCATGCATAATGGTTTAAGATATAAAGTATATATGCTCAAAGGACAAGATTGATAGCTAACAAATAGTTGATGCTTACAATTAGCTTGTGGTCTCCTCCTCCAACATGTGTTTCCTGTTTGAGCGTTGTTAAAGGTCAAGAGGTCCAGGCAGGTCAAGGCGATGGCCACCTTCGACTTTGGCAATGCAAACCCCCTCTCGGTGGCCCTCTCCACAACATCATCCAACATATTGACGTTTAGCTGACTGAAAGGAACTATAGCAAGGAAAGGGGAAATGTATCATCAGATAATTCTTTGGGCCAAATAGCAGAATCTTACTTGATTCATGAAATTACAGTGCTAGGTGCTTGCAGAAGAAACAATGGCACGAGGAAAGATTCGTGTATGCATGTGCCTTTAGCAAGCAATAGCAAGAGGCAAAAGAATAATAATAAATAAATGCTCAAATAATAATCTTTGATAGGGGGGGCGTTACACTGTATTTCAGAATAATCCATTCATTTTATGATAAAACCAAATATGCAGCAGAATAAAAAATTATACAAGGTGAGTAGTAGTAGATGAGTTTTTGAAGAATGGATCACTTTCCTACCACAAGGACTGCCGAAAAACAGTGCTAAAATATTATAAAGCATTTCATCAAGCATTCCTGCTCAGGTCCTAGGTATTGTATAATCCCTTCTTGCCATGTATGTATTCCTATACACATACAGCCTAAAATGCGGTAGTTAACAAAAGTCAAGACACTATAAAAATATATTAAAAAAACTTCATCAGAATAGTCTCGGTATTCAATTGCTATCTTCTGATGACATCTGGGTCATTGTATTTTGGAATCGCAAACTGACAATAATTAACTGCAAGAATTGCCCGTTCATACATCTCCATCTGTCCATATTCACAAGGATTTCGCTGTCATAACTGTAGAGTATTTACTATTTACAGTGATTAGGCACACACACACACACCCTAAAATCAAACACAAGGATCAACAAAAACACCTTATCTTCTTTTACTTCCATCACATTCCATTTCTTTTGACAAAAGCTAGCAAGTTCTTGCAGTTTCAATAACAAGCAGGTAGCTGAAACTCACATCAAACTAATGTTCCAACTATACAAATAAAAAACTAAAAATGAAAAAATGGAGATGCGTATGCTTGTTCAAATAAAAAAAGTCACATAAACTAAATTTTCCTAATAAAACCTCCTTGGATAGCTTATTCTAATTAAAATGTTTAATATCAAGTGAGCAACATGTTCCAGAATAATGATAATTAAATGAAAGCAATTGGCTAGTTAGTAGTCCATCTGTAAAGAAATATAAGAGCATTTAGATCACTACTTTAGTATTCTAAACGCTCCTATATTTCCTTACAGAGGATGTACATACAGTTGCAGGAAGGTAAGTGTGCATATACAGGACAAAAGCAGAAAATGTTCAACGTCAGGGCTATGAGATTAACATACCAGCTCTATCAACTGTTATTTCTAATTCAGTAAATTTGGTACAAAGCTTTTATAAAGCAGCCCTTAGAACCTCAAGTTTCTGAAAAATGTAACTATAACAGAAGAAATGAGATGTGTTATGTACTGCAGACTGTACTACCAAGCAAGCAAAGAAAACAGAGTTTGAAATTCAGATCATTTCAGTACCTTATTCAGCATGCATAATAAACCTTATTCAGCTTGGTACTCACAAATACATTGATTTTGAAAGAGCAAACATTTCCTGCATCGAACTTGAATTTCTTTAAGATGTGATTGGGAACACTTGCTAGTGTCCAACATAGCCTATGTCAAGTCTGCACAAGACACCTAGCCAGACATCCAACTTGAATTGGCAGAATCAGCCTTTTCTCGTCTGATGGGTTGTAGTTTATTCAGTTTTTTTTCTTTCAAAATGGCATCGCTCAGTACAAATTTACGTAGGCACGCAGGCGAAGCCGTTTGAAGCTACAGCCAACATCAGCAAGAATTCAAGCGAAAGGCACTGGGGTAATAGGAAATGATCATATGACGAAGAATTAAACATAAAAGAAAATATTTTGGAGAAGGAAGAACATGTCAGGAGGATCTGATGAACCTGCTACGCATACTCATATGGACTTACGGTTCCGGTGAAGTGGAGCTGACGGAAGAGGGGATCACGAGCAGCGGCGGGATGGTCGGCGCTGGAGCTCATGGCGAAGTGGACCTGTGGCGCGGCGGCGGGGGAAGGGGTCGTTGGCGCGCAGGGCAGCGGCCGCGGTGGGACGTGGGGCGGCGGCCGCGGCTGGATCTGGGCGCGATGGCCACGGCTGGAGCTGGGGCGGCGGCCGCGGCGGGAGGTGGCGGGGGCGGCCACGACGGGCGGTGGCGGTCGCGGTGCGGAGACGGGTTAGCGTTTGAGGAAGGAAGATGGGGGAGGGGATCGGCGGCGGCTGCGAGGGCGAGGGCAATGGCGAGGGGATCTGGTGTGGTGTCGCTCGAGGGCACCTGGAGGCTTCGCCCGCTCGCTCGCTCGTTCGCACGTTGCCAGTCCAAGACGGGTTTATTTTCGCTGGTTTTCTTTCGTCGGTTTATTTTCGTCCGTCTTTTTGGCGTGGAGGGGAGTACCTGGAGGCATCGCTCCCTCGTAACGTTGGTTGGTTCGATTTTTTTGGCGTGGAGGGAACTACATGGGAGGTGGGAGGGAGGACGAAAATAAACCGTGATAGGTGGGACGAAAATAAACCCGGAACGCAGACTACCAATTGAGACATTAGGAATAGAGATGGAGCAGTTGGTAGTCTTCGCTGGTCAATTTTCGTCCCATCCGAGACGGGTTTTTTCGTCCTCGATACCACTCCGCATCCCATCGATTCCCCCGGACCCGCGCACCCACAAGGTGCAAACCTCCGGTCGATCCTGAAAAAAACGGTGTGAAAAAAATCTACGAAAAAAAACCTACGAAAATTAACCAGTCCCTCGCACGTACGAGCGATTCCTCCTGCCCTCGAAGCACTCGCACGCACGAGTCGTTCGCCGCCGCCCCGTCTCTGATCTCCCTGCCGCCGCCCCGTCTCCGATCTCCCTGCCGCCGACCCTTGCCGCCGCCCCGTCTCCGATCTCCCTTCGCCGCCGCCCTAGCACATCAAGCCGCCGCCGATCCATGCGCTACCTCGTCGGGAGCCATCGATCTTCTTCAGGAGACGCCGCCGATCCCATTGATGAGCCGCCGCCGACCATGTCCCCTGAGCCGCTGGCGCTGGCCAGGCTCCAGACCGATGGACACGCCAGCTCGCCGCTCCTCGGGGCCAGCCCCTCCCGCCGCGCCGGATCACGCATCGGCTTGGGGACCCCTCGGGGATGCCGCCGGTGCAGGAGGCGTCCGCGACAGTGTGGGCTGGGGACCGAGCGGCTGGGCATGCCGCGTCCAGGGCTTGGTCGGGCTGGCGTGAGCCGCCGTCGATGAAATTTTGGCTGATTGGCTGCACGTCGCTTCGGATTTGGTACTATCCCCATCTCTCTCTGAGACACACACACCACTTTCTCTCCGTCTCTCTCTCTCTCTCTCTCTCTCTCTCTCTCTCTCACAGTGTCTGCTTGTGCTGGCTGACGAAGGTGCATGTGTGTGTGCGCGCGCACGCGTGTGATGTGCCGCTGACCGCTTTTATGTGTGCTTGTGGCGATGCTGCCTGTGAGTGTGATTTTTGCCGCTATCCTGCATGATTCTTGTGCCTCGAGGATGAGAGGAAGCCACCCAGAAAATGGCCAGAAGGAAGCACCATATGTGTAGGTGTGCTCATGTGTGTTAGAAGGTGAGTTTGCGCTTCTAATTTCCTAAACAGTCCTATTACAAACAGAAAACAGCTATGGTTGGTGATAATAATTATTGGTGAACATTGTTATTGGTAAACCTGCATGATGTCCATCTGCCTCTTCTTCCTGTTGCAACTATTGATGGCCATTATTATTGCAATTTTATCCTAATTTATGTTCAGCTATTACCAGGTTCTTTGATTGAATCCTAATTCAAACTTCTAACATACGCAATACTTTTTGTGCAGTTATAAGATGATGCATACTCTGACAGTGCTTTGGCCACATAAAAGGTAAATCCATCATTGTGGAGATGTCAAAGTCATCACAAAAACAAGCATCTGAACTTTCTTTTTGGGATGAAACAAATATGCAGACTAACAGTATCATGTTTTTTTGACATCAACCAATATCATGGGTTGGTTCAGGACTTCAGGTATATATCACCAGCATAAAAATCTATTAACATAGCAATTGTTACTTTTTTTAGCTACTCTCAAATGCTTCTCTATTTTAAATACCTATTAAATGTTGTCACAATCACCCTATTTCAACCGCACTGAGGGCTGTGGCAGGAAGGAGCCCACCGTCGGCATCGCCCATGGCCAAGCAGACCGAGGACCCAACGCCCTCAAGTACGGTGATGTTCTTTCTGTTGTGACTTATGGTGATGACTGAGGAGTTTTGAGATCAATCTCGATCTGCATATGACCGTGACTGGGAGGCTAACCCGGTTGCGCTTAGAGACAATTGATTAATGGAGATCCTCCAGCCACCGAGGTCCTAAAGGACACCTAGGCGAGAAATCCACGCTTGTCCATACCGCTTGCCTTTTAGGCGAGCAACCTCGTGAACTTCGACCCCATCATGCTGTAAATATAAATAGTTTACAAATTAGCTAAATTTTTAGATTGGATTATTCCACATCTATGCATATTTTTTCTTACTACGGTATATATCTAACACTAGAAAATGAGTTGTTGAAATAATCTTTACTAATAATCATTGGTCTATAGGACAAGGACTCGGCGGATGATTCCTCCTTGACTTTCTACCAGCTGCGCCCCTGACTGTGTCCACAGCGTCCTGACACCATGTTCAAGACCAAGTTCTAACCCAGATATCCAATCTCCCTCCATGGATCTTGCCTCTCATTGACCAAGAGCAACAATTCAACTCAATTTCAGATTTACAAAAGAGATGGACCTAGAGCAAACAACCTATGAGGCTTGGTTCGTGTACATCGACAACGTTGTATGGTGGTGAAGCTTCTTCACATCCCCTGACCAGACGCTGCATGCTCTGCTCGTTGAAGGTGCCCGCTGTTTGTGTTTGGATGTTGTTGCTGGCGTATGTCAAGGTATGTAGCAGTAGCTTTTGTTATCCTTTCCACACTAGCGAATGTCAGAATTTATCATGTGGGCAATTTTTTTTACTGTAGTATGAGTACAAGGTTCAGGGAAGTTCAGTCATTTAGTATCTCACAGATTGTCTAGGCTTTAAGTTTAGGAGATGAATTGGAAGCTCAACATAGAAAATTATTTAGTCTAATGCAGATTGCATATTAAACGCCTTTTCAAAGCAAGTATGGAAGAAAATGTGGTGAGCTCTCCATGAGAAAATTTAATATAACAGTTTCTTTGACTTGAAGGAATATTTGCAGATTTTAATCTATAGAAAGTTTGAGGGTATCATCTTTGCGAAATTGATGCTCTTAACGTCTATTAGTAATGGACACTCCTATCATTCTATATATCATTTTATGCACTTACCTGAGAAGGCTTTCTAATAGTTGAGGAGGCACTCATTATTCCGAGCTCGGCTCTTCCTGATTAGCTTGTCACCACGCTCGCAACTGTGGAATCATAGGCGCGAAATGCTTTAGTGTGTCCGCCAAAGCCCGTGTCATCGAGCAGAAACTAGCCTCGCTCAACCAAATTGCACCTGTCATCGGTGCACGGCGAGGGCACTCGGAATCTGGCGTTTGCTCCGTTGCGAAACATGCAATGTTGAGAGAAAAGAGGGAGACTGCACCAGAGGAAAGCGAAGCATGGTAGCAGGTCTGAAGATGAGAGCATGATGTTCTCTTTTAGCAAATGATCCATGTGTCTATTTTTTCGTCCCGTTGCAACGCACGGGGACCTTTGATTTGATTTAGTTTTATCTTCTACTGTAGATAGGGAACTATGGACACTAAATATCCATTTCTTAGGTGTCAACCTGGTACATTAGGCTGTATAGTACATGGCAGAGTTCTTCCAGCTACTAATTCAGGTAATCTGATTCATGTCACTTTGCTTTAAGCATAGTTAACTAACAGTAAGGACATCACATATGCACTTTCCCTACAACCTATGTCGAGGGTACCTACTGTAATGATTTTGCATATGAACTTGCTAAAAATAGTACTGCTACCTTGAGTTTGTCAAAGAATAATGCCACTAAATTGGCAGCAATTTTGGATCTGTCATCTTTTTCCCCACTAGGGCGCTTCCTTAAAATTTACTCCCTCCGCCTGAAAATACTTGTCAAAGAAATGAATGTATCTAGGCATATTGTAGTTTTAGATACATTCATATTTATTAATTTCAACGACAAGTATTTCCGGACAGAGGGAGTATTACTTTAGAGACATGATGATCCTCAAGTTAACACACTTGATTCTTACTGCTGCTTATGCATCCCTGAACTTCAGTTAAATTTATGATTATCTGGATATTTCCTATAATTTATCAAGTGTAGGGTTCTTGAAATAAGGACAGACATTTGTTTCACCTTTTGTAGTTCATCATAATAGCATATGATTTTAAAAAATGGAAAATTGCCAAGTACAGTTCTGAAGCGGAGAGTTACTTATGTATTTTTTTATTCATGAATGACATGATCAAGGAGTCAGGTGTGAAAATGCTTTATAAATCAGGTGAGACAACATGCTAAAATTTTGTGGCGATTAGTGAAGGAAAGAACTATGTACTCTTGTTTCAAGTGGACTTCATCGCTTTATTGTTAGATTCAGCTTCACCTCCCATTGTTATATTCTTTACTTGAATATATCAGTGCCCCCCCCCCCCCCCCCAATTTATGTTGTTGAAAATGGCAATCGCTTGATCTTTGAATCATGCAGCTGCCTATCTACAAATCATAAATGAACAGATAAAACGTACTGATATATCCAAATATTGTGTATCCTGCTTGTAGAATTTGTTCCTATTTATCCTTTTGTCATTTTTACATATGGGCATCTGGTGTTTGCGGCATCTCAAAGTTTACCTTTTCAAATTGATACTACCTCCGTCCCATAATATAAGAGCGTTTTTTACACTAACGTAATGTCAAAAACGCTCTTATATTATGGGACGGAGGGAGTATATTGTACATGTCAGGATTTTGTTTTGTGCCTCAAAGATTGCCCTTTTACAAGTAATATACTGTGTATTTTGCTGATGCTTTGTTGCTGAGATATATTCTAAGTGATAATCATACATTTCGTGTTTGCTCCTCTATGTTAGGAGAGGAATGAAAATATGGTTAAATTCTAAATGTGATATTATGGAGCATGATCGAAATATCACATCTTATTAATCCCTTTCTCTTGGCAGTGTGCTACATCTGGTCGCTCAAGGCCAAGGAGGTGATGAAAGGCTTCTTCATAAGTTTTTAGCTGTCTGATTCAAGTCCATATAGCTTGCAAGATGATGGCGTAGTATTATCTGACATTTTATCTGTATTTGATTAAATGTCTTTCCCTAGTGCAATGGAATAAAATTTTAGAAACAACTGTTGGTTACTATTATTTGTGAATTCTATTTAACGCTTCACAATTTTTGAATAGTTTAGTTTGTGCTTGCTTAACTGTCTATCCGCATATACATACTATTCTTTTTGAAAAAATTTCTTAATAATTTCTCAAAAACAAAATCTAGGTCGAAGCTATGCTAAAGACTAGGTGTTAATAATGGCATCATTTATATGTTTGGAAACTACTAATAATCCACTTGATCATCTCAAGTAACAAACTACTGACTAATTAGCCATGCATCGAGAAAAGCAGAAGTTGTTCATCTTAATAAAAATAATCCAAATTACCATATTTATTTATTTAAAAATGGTTATATCCTAACCCCATGCATTTTCCAAGAAAGCAAATATCATTGCATTTTTTTCTATTGGTACTTTGGATAAGTGTGGGTGGACTTGATAATTGACACGAGGAAGCTGCTAAAAGCAGAGCCTCTAATCAATTTTCTAATTTTTTCTAATGGTTTCCTTCTGGTTTATCTGGTGGGAGTGTTGAAATATTTTCATGAGGAAAAAATACGATCCCCTTGCTCACTAATCGATGAGCATGAGGACGATAGTTGCAAACTCCATTGCTCGGGAGGATCGCGCACCGACGCCAAGTTCATAAATGGACTTGATCTACGTTCGGCAGTGTGTAACTCAACAAGGACACCTCGTTTCACATTGATGGAGGCAACGGAGCCTATGGGCTATTATTCGTGACTTATTTGGGGGCTTCGTTGCGAAAAGTGCCTGCAGCTACCGGACTTCACTGCTCTTGATATTTGAAATTTTTGAAAAACACACTTCGGTTGCTAAAAAAGAAAATCTTAAATCAAATACGTGAATACATACAATTTGGTTATAGTGGTTTGTATCTGAGCCTCTTCGGAAGACAAATAGTTGCTTTTCTGTGCGCTTCTGAACGGTCTGGCTCATATAATTAAACAAGAATGTAGAATGTGGTTATAGTGGTTTTGGTAACATTCTAGGTATTTCCTTTGCCCAGTTTTTCTTTTCTTTTTCTGTTTTTTATCTACTGATTTTGCATGTTTTTTTTTGCTTTTTTGTTTGTTTTTTCATGTCTTCCTTCATTTTTATTTTTCATTTTTCTCCTCTCCTTTTCTTTCATTATTAAGTTTATGAATTTTTTATTGAAACAAATTCATGATTTTTTCAATTAGTTCCTTTCTCAATTTTTTAAAATTGGGAGTATTTTTTACATTTGCTAACAATTTTTAAAAAGCACGAATCTTTATGAAAATTTGTGAATACTCCGAAATTAGTTCACATTTTTAAGATTTGGAATACTTTTCTCAATTGCATGAACTTTTTTCAATTCGTAAACATTTTCTAAATTCATGAAAAGTTTTTAAGTCTGTGAACATATTAATTAAAAAATGAGAACATTCTTAAAATCCACAAACATATTTCTTAGATCCGTAATTTTTATTGCACCAACTATTTCCATACTATCAAAAAAAGGTAGCTGCGACGACTGATCGGGTAGCGCTTTCTCCTTTTTCCCAGTTAGTCTCCTCTGGCGATAGATTCACATACCGACGCCATGATAACCCTAAGGGTGAGCCTGGGCAAATAATGAAAAGATCGGGGGATGGAGATCCAAGACAACATGAGCACATCTCAGACAGGTGCTATAGCTAGGCCTTGTGGCATTAGTTTAACGTCATTACTGGAAGCGACAAGGTTGAGATATTATCGACATTTTGGGGATGAAAACCGATGCAAAGAGTGATTTTGAAAGGCAGAGGCATGAGTGAATTCGGTTTTCTGCGGGTGCAATCGTACATGTGCCTTGGCCCATGCCTACACGTGCCGGCAAAGTAGAAAAATAAACCATTTCAGCTATATGGTCTTTATGTAGGGTGAAACCGAGGATACACCCGAACACGAAACAACTACGATTGAATGATTTCTTCTTCTTTTTGTTCACACACTTGGACGAATCATTTATGCACGTGGCTGGTGCAAGATACATGGGGATGAATGGTAGAGGCATACAAGATACGAGGCTGGTGTATGTATGCATGTATCTGTACTTGGCTTTGCCCACTTGAAGAGACATATAAAGTGGCTTAGGAATCCGACCTTAAATTATGCTTAGGCATCGGTCATGTTAGACAGATATTAGTGGGGAATTCAGACTCCCCGGGAACGCTTGATTCCAACAACCGTTACTTACGTTTCACACTCTTTAATTTAAACTCTTGCATTTTATCACCGTGTTTGCAACAACCTCTAAATATTTTAAGCTTCCGTTTTCGCTTTGCTTTAGATCACAACAAACTTGCAAGCTTAATATTATAAATCTCTACAAGAGACAAAGACCAATCCCTGTGCTCCCTGTGTGATCAATACTTTTACTTTTAAAAGACTAGAACTAAACCATGTGCACTTGAAGGACATCAATATCCACTTGCCAGAACCATGACCTTATTTCAACATCTTATGAATTTCAATTCTAGCCTACCCAATTTTTTTCAAGGGGTCTACAGGTTTCTTCCTGTGATTTTTTTATTTTTATTTTTCTTTTTTTGAATACACAATATTTTTTTAAATTTTTTGTAAATTTTCAAATATTTGAAAATTTCGTTTTCGAATTTGTAAACAAGTATTTGTGGTCGAAAACAATTTTTCAAATTAAAAAACATTTTAAAATACATGAACTTATTTTAAATTTCTGAACATATTTTCAAATTCATGAAGAACTTTCAAAGTTGTGATCATATTTAAAATTCTTGGTTCCTATTTCAAATTGCAAAAAATTTAAATTATTGCTTTTCTTAAAATTCATGAACTACTTATGAAATGTGCGGATTTTTTTAAAATCAGGGAACAATTTTTGAATTCTCAAATGTTTTTATGAAATTCACGAATATTTTTCAAATTCACAGACATTTTGTAATTAGTGAGAATTTAAAAAATTCAGGAATATTTTTGATTCATGAATTTTTTCTAGATTACCTTTTAAACTTCATGAGCATGTTCGAAACTCTATGGTCTAGAAAAATCAAATTTGGACGTTTCAGTTGAAAATAGTGATTTTTTTGTTCATATTGTACACTAGTCTAGCGAAACTAAGGAGTTAAGAGCAACTCTAGCAGACCCCGCATCCCGCGCCGACTCGTAAAATAACCGCCAAAATGCGGGTCGGGGCGGAAAAACCAGCCCGATCAGACCCCGCATCCCGCCCCGGCCCGCAAAAAATTTCAGGGGCGCAGTAAAATCCCGACCCCAACCCGGGAAAACGCGGGTTTCCCCCTCGCGGTTGCGGTGTCCTGCATATAAGCGGAAGCGGTTGGTGGGGGGACATTTCATCCCGCGCTTCCCCCCACCAACCACCACTCCTCTCCCCCCTCGCGCCGTCACCGGCCGCCGCCTAAGATTCCGGCAAAAGCAGCCGGCAGGAGCACGCCGGTAGGCCGCCACGCGCACGAGGCCTCCCCTCCCTTCCTCCCGCGTCGGCGGGCCGCCGGATTTGCAGATCTGCGGCACTTCATCGCGGGCCGCCGGATTTGGATTTTTCCGGCCGCCGGTTGCTGCCCCAAGCGATGGAGTGGTCGGGGAGCCTCTCCCGCAGCCCAGGCAAGGGCGCATCGCCGCATGCAGGTACGGGTTCGTCCGCCCGCCACCGTCGAAGGTTTGCGGGCATGGATTCGTCCGGCCGTCCACCGGGCTCGGCGCTCGCGCAGCGTCTTTGTGGCTTGCCGATGCCGCTCATACAGTGCGACGACTGCACGCGGGAGTGCTGCGGCTCACTTCGGACACGCCGAAGCACCCCGGATGGGTGTTCTTCAAATGCGAAAACGACGGGGTACGTGCACTTGCGGTAGCTCATTCTTTAGTTCAATTGCGGTAGCTCACTTCGAGCTTGCTCATTATTTTGTGTAGGACGATGGATGCTCATTTTGGTTTTGGGAAGGCCAATACATTGATTTGTTGATAGAAAGAAACTTAATAGATGTTAGTGCACTCCTTAGTACAATCGAAGGCAATGATGCGGCTGCATGTGCAACTAGAGGGGAAGCAACGTCTACTTCTTTTGAACCAAAGATGAAAAAAAAAAGCAAAATCAAGAATCCGCAGATCAACAATGAATGCATGGAGAAGATATTAGTCCAACTTGTGGGAGCAATTATGGAAGTTGGAAATCTTCTGAAATGCATACTTGTGGTTCTTGTTTTTTTTTGTTTTGCTATTCTAGCAAAGATTTGGTGATGTCTTTTGTATCTAATGTTGTTGCAAAAGCAAAGAAATGCATTATGTTAGAGCAATTTAAGTTGCAAATTTAAGTTTTGCAGGCCGGGAGGAGCTACGCCAGATCAGACGCCGCAAAGCTGACCCGTGAAAAAGGATATTCCGGGAATATCTTTTTTACGGATCCATTATGCGAGGTCTGCAACTGTGGCCGTTCGCCCCGGCCCGCAAAAGCGTTTTTGCGCGAACTGCAAACACGTTTTGCGGGTTGGGAGGATGCGGGGTCTGTAAGCAGAATAGTGGGCGAGTTCTTGTACGTAGGTGGCTTTTCGGACGAACGTGCTATGTATCGCCAAGTCTTGGACACGCCACCCGGAAGAGAAGGCAAAGCACAGGACAAAAAGAAGATAAACGCGCGCCAAGCTCCGAAACAGCGAGATGGTTGCAGCCCAAACCGCCATGCCCAAAGCTTCTCCCTCGCGGCCGCGTCCACCAATATTCTCGACTGCTCCAGCGCAACAAACTGCCCAGGCCGGGGGGTCTTGCTTCCTCGAGGCTTCGCCGTATATAAGCCGGGTCGCGTCCCCTCTCTCCCTTCACCAACCCGAGCAAGGCCAAGCAAGCAAAACCAATTGATTGATTGAAGAAAAGTCCGGGCGCGTGCGTGCAGGAAAGCATCGGCCACTTGAGCTGCTGCAGGACGATCGACTATGGACAAGGTGCTGTCCTTCTCCATCCTGAGCGCGTCGCCGGCAGACATCGCCCCCGGCGCCAGCAACGGCGGCAGCTGGGCTCGGCTCTCCTGGCGGGGAAGGAAGCTGCAGGAGGACGACCGGGCTGGAGCAGCAGGGAAACAGGGGAAGTAGGGCGTTCTGCCGGCGGATGCAGAGCAGCAGCCATGCAAAGGGAAATCGCAGTCACCGCTGCCGCGGTTCGCGCCGGAGTTTGATGGGATCGACTGCTTCGAGACCATAGTGTGGCATTGATCGGTGAATCACGAGCTGCTCCTGGTCCAGCCGGGCATGTGACTACTAACTCTTTCTTCGTTTGATCGGCGTGTTCATTCATTGTTGACGTGTGCTTCTAAATGAAGTCGCATGCTGTACAGAATACCGAGCTACCTGTAAACCAAGCTCTTCATATTCTACAAGGAAACCCATTTTTAAGAGTTAAATACATCACAGGTGCCTTAACTTGTTCGTCATGTTCACTTTGGTGCCTAAAGTTGTAAAATACATAAAACTGGTGCTATAACTTGTTCGAGCGTTCAAATACGGTGCCTCTATACGTATGAGTGTATGAGATGCCCGTTTGGAGTGCCAATTGGCTGGTGGCCCACATGTCAGTGGAGCCCGCTATGTGTGTAACGCTCATGAGTTTTTCTTTTTACAGAAAACTCCTTGAATTTTAATCAAATTTCAGAAAAAACACCTAAAAATTTATTTAATTACTCAGAACTGTTTTCAAATACTTATGTGTGTCGTGTATGAGCCCACAAGTTGGTACATGTAATGAAATTATAGTAATAAGAAGTACAATAAAGGAGAGATGGGGGTATTCGAACTCTGCCTCACGAGCAACTCGATGTGGAATCTTTACCTAATAATAAAGCAAATTGGGTTTCTGCTCGTCCGTCATGACATTTTTTAGAAAAGTCCCTCTATTTCAGAGAATTCAACCTGCAGTCCTGTTTTAAGTTAAAACAAATAATAAAGAGAAATATTTTTAGCGGGAATAATAAAGAGAATTACACAAGGAAAATTTGAGTCACGGGGTTCAAACCCAAGAACTCGTTTTTCTTATCAGATGGGCCGGTAAAACTGGTAACCATGAAATCACGAAAATCTTGGAAAAAAATTCGGCCTCTATTGCTCAACGGAATTTTGGATTTAAAATATTTTAAGATCATAAAAATATATAAAGTTGAACCTCTTAAGCACCCAAACAATAGTTAATTTTTTTATAAAAAATTCAAAGGGGGAGTCGATGGGGCGATGTGACGAGTACAGAACGCCTGCCTATCCACTACGCCAACGCACACTAGATATTTGAATTGGCATACATAACCTATTTTGCAAACACTTCAGGTTCAAGTTCAAAATTTTCAAAAAAATAAACCCTATCAAAAACATAATTTCTCAGGGGCCAGCGGATTTTCCGGTTGCCCAAAAATTTGGCCGAAAAAAACCCAGGTCACACCTGCGCTCCTTCTTTCAAATTCATGCGACTCAATTTTTCCCTTGTAAATAGAATCGCATCTTGTCGTGAACATATGGCTATGCTTCTTGGAGTGGCTAACGTGCACATGCTGTACTCTGTGGTGCTTTGTTCGAATCTCTGTAGGCTCGCCCTTTTCCTTTATATTATTTCATCCCACTTGCTGACATGCAGGGCCCAGCATTGAGCAACAAATGATTTTTCTGGATTATGTTAAAGCCAGTGCATTTTCGTGTAATTAAATATAACGTTAGGGATTTTCTGCACAAAAAAATTAATCCACCGCGTGGGCTTACCCAGTGCATTGCCGACTTCCGGCCACTGACATGCAGGCCAACAACACGTTGGTACGCCACGTGGGCAGGGCGTATGCCGAGATACATACAGAGGCACCGTATTTGCACAACGAGACAAGTTATAGCACCAGTTTCAGGTATTTTACAACTTTGGGCACTAAAGTGACCGTGCTAGACAAGTTGAGGCACCACTAGTGTATTTAACTCCATTTTTAAGGCTTGACATCATGACCGAGTAGAGATGTTTTGCGCGCTGCAATTCGCTAGATGTCCAAACTACCCTCGCACTAAAATTCCTTTGGTTGTTAGTTAATTACAAGTCCAAACCCACGGGCTCAGTCAAGATTTTATTAAGTGGCCTGACTCCTTAGTTTCCTGCCCCAGTACTGTTCTACCTGGGGTCTGCCTCTTTATTATTAATGAAAAGATTAAGGTGGGGGGAGTTCTCTCTCCCCGCGGTGAAAATTCAGAAGAAAAAGGGTGTTTACTGCAGACCGATAGACTGGCTGGTTCAATATTGATGCTTTCCCCGTGCCCTCTGTTCTTCTCTCGTCAGTTTGTTTTCGTGTCTGCTCACATATATTCATGAATTAACAGGTGAAATAAATGGAGAAGTAAATTCAAAGTGTGTGGATGAACTACTGAAACTTCTTATCTTATCATGCAGTTATAGACTTGCATATATGGATGTAGGCATCTGGGCTCGGCTCTCCTGGCGGGGGATGAAGCTGCAGGAGGAAGAGAAGGCTGGACCAGCAGGGAAACAGGGGAAGCAGAGCAGCAGCCGTGCAAAATTGCAGTCGCCGTGTCGTCGCGGCTGCGGTTTGCGCCGGAGTTCGATGGGGTCGACTGCTTCGAGACAATCGTGTGCCATTGGTCTGCGAATCACGAGCTACTCCTGGTCCAGCCGCGCGTGAGTACTAATTCTATCTTCCTACAATCCGCGTGTTAATTCTTTGTTAACTTTGCTTCTAAATGAAGCCGCATGTTGTATACAGACTACATACTCCATGCCTCTTGCTTTTGCGGGTAAAAGACTTGCATCAGTCAGGATCAACATTACAATTATACTTCTCCCGCAAAGAAAAAAACATTACAATCATCCTTACAAAGTTCAACGATCTTTGTTCCCCTAAAAAAAAGTTCAACGATCTCTCGGGACTTGGTTATGTTGAAGGATGGATACAGTTGGAGCGTAGGGCTTGTTAGTTGTTTGATATATTGTGCCTCCCTGTATCCCCAACACCGAATTACATAACCAGAAAGTTTCGGGAGTTAATAGGTGGGAAGTCAAGTAGCTCTAAGTTATCTTTCCAACAGATATTTGGTTTGAGATTGAGGAATATTTACCATGTATTTGTTCCAGTTGTAACTTGTTGTTTTATTCATCAACCTCAATTTCAAGTGGCTTCTCATTCAGCTGGCCGTATCTTATTAACTTTGAAATGCATTCGTTCAATCTCTGTTCGGATGTTAATTGTGAAGACTTCATTGCAAATGTCTATCCATTGATTCAGCTTGTCTATCTTTTCTATGGTGATTCTAACGGATGTCATCTTCTTCAGGATGGCTCCCCCAACGCGTCAGAACCCGGACCATAATGATGGAGAGCAGTCGAGTCCTCCGCCACCTCCTCCGCCTCCGGAGGCATGGCAAGCTTTGATGGCGGCCACCAACACCAATACTCATATGCTCATTCAGCTCATGCAAGAAGGCAACCAAGGCCAAGGTAACCAAGGCCAATGTTTCCATTGTTTTTAGGGTGGAGAGGGGGGGGGGGGGACAATTGTCCCCTCTCTTATTTTGAATAATTATTTACATTAGATTAGTTACATGTGTATGGCATAACTATTTTTGGTGGATGCGAGGAAGAAAGCTTGGAAGATGAGAGAGCAGAGGACATGTGCGCCAGCCATCTCCCTGTCATACCCGATCATCATAGTAATGTTCTGCAAATCAATATGAATACTAGGAAGCACTCAATGTGAGCAACAAATTAATACGTAGGAATCATCATACAAAGCACAACGTATCAATACACAGGACGTGGTATAATCACACAACATGCGTAGCTGTAGGGGCGGTGGTGAAGATCATAGCTGGGACGTTGGCGAGCCAAGCAAAGAAAGTCAGGACCCGTAAGCGACTCGAGGCAGTAGGCTACAGTATCAGACGTCGTGCTCCAGAACCTCTCTCCTAGTCATACTAATGTTTTGCTGGCTGGCCTAATCAGGCATCTTATAGCTACTTATCTAGTTGAGTTGTTCAAACTCAAAGAAAATTCATTTGTGAAAAGAACTTTCTCCAGAAATAACACATTAGTGAAAAGACAGTACCTTTTAGCCCCCAAACTCATGGTCACTGTAGATCCATATATAAATGCTAGGAAATGAGCACTCTAACCTGTCGTCTCTCAGTTTTGAAGCTGCAAGGCACAACATATCTATGTTAACTGCATGCTTCTCGTATGGATGCTTTGTTAACTACTGAAGTACATAGAATATACAATGAAGCTGCTTCAAAGGTATCTGCAATATGTTTGAGTTTGAGCAAGGAATGCAAAAAATCAAGGGACTCGCATTCACCGAAACATAATAGATTGAACCTTAAATGTACAGGCTGCACCTCGGATAGATAAGCTACAACCTATAGCAAGAGGGAGGCAAACAGCGAAACAGCCAAACACTAATATGATCATATTCAATGGCTGATAAAAATAGCAGTTTAGATAAATGCTCACAGCCATGATGTCCATTGTTTATATATGGTCCAAAATAGATATTTCTGAAATGGCCATAACTGAATAAAAGCAGAGAACAAATTAAAGTGTTAAATTTTCAAACCCCTTATCTCGATAGAGATGTTCTGAATTTCACAAGGCTTTTATCTTGAATTACAGAGTACACCCGTCTTTAAATTCTCCACACATGCTAAACGGTTGAGCCAAAATAATCTTGTAGAAAGAGATGGAAAGGAGCATGCATATTCAAGCTAAAGTAGACAAATCCAGTAATAATCAGAATTTGTTGTATGTGCCACGGTTACATTCAGTTCAAGCCAAGTCAATCAAGGGTACTACTCTATTCCTCATATTTCTTGTCAATCAATAACACTAACAATTTCAGATCACATTCTATGTATTGTACTGTGATTAACCCTACGAATTCAGCAAACGGTGCAAAGGTTTATAACGTTTTACTATAAAGTCTTAAAATGAATCCGGTTCAGGACTTGTTTTACGTATTACTATTAGTATAGGTATAGATTTTCAGTTAGCACGGCAACTCGAGTGAGCATACTGACTATATTACGTGGTTCATCCTTAAATGGTGAACACAGATTTAGATGAGCTGCCAATGCTCATCTCTCAAATATGCTACTGTATACTTTTCTGAATGGAAGCTTACAAAGTGGCATTCTATTATAAGAGTGTTATTCTCCTGCAAGTATAGTATTCTCACGAAAGGATTGTATACTCAAAAGACCAGAACTTATACGATCCTTATTTCATAAGACAACTTCATAAAGGCTCACCCTATATCCACTGCTAGTAGAGTCTATAGAAGAGCTCCTTTTCCCTACGTCAGTGAGTTAATACTTTGATCTCTACCAATTGGAAGCACAGATAACTATATTTAAAAATAGGAACATATGCTATCCGCATAAGTAAATAAACAGTAAAAAAGCAGAGGACCAAACCCAGATAATTCGGCATGAATTTTAATTAAAGATCATTTAGAGGCACAATGGCAATGTGTGCAAACCATTGTATTGGTACCACTTACAAAAATTCAACAACAGTTTTCAACTCCAGCAGCAGACATTATTACTATAGGATACTGGACATAAATGACTTTGTAATGGGTTTCATACACTCTTGTTAATGTGTAAGTACATCAAACATGTTCGAACAAGCAGGAAAATTGCAGAAACATACGATTGATGAAGCATGTAGATTCATTTTTACAACTGCATGCAGTACATTTATTAGTATACTGGATACAAATGGCTTTGTAAAGGGTTTCGTTTCGAGTATGGACAAGGTGCTGGCCTTCTCCATCCTGAGCGCGTCGCCGGCCGACATCGCCCCAGGCGCTGGCTGCAGCGGTAGCTGGGCTTGGCTCTCCTGGCAGGGGACCAAGCTACAGGAGGACGAGTAGGCTGGATCAGCTGGGAAACAAGGGAAGTAGGGCCATGTGCCGGCGGGGGCAGAGCAGCAGCCGTGCAAGGGGAAATTGCAGTTGCCGTCGTCATCGCGGCTGCGGTTTGCGCCGGAGTTGGATGGGATCGATTGTTTCGAGACCATCGTGTGCCATTGATCTGTGAATCACAAGCCGTTCCTGGTCCAGCCGGCCTGACTACTCTTTCTTATTAGGCTCGGCGTGTTCATTCATTGTTAACTATGCTTTTAACTGAAGCCGCATGTTGTACAGACTGCAGAGCTACTTATAAACCAAGTTTTTTTTTTGGGGTAGAAGACTTGTATTACTCAGGACCAACCCTACAATCCTCCTTACAAAGTTCAACTAACTCTGGGGGACCGGAGCACACCCAGACTACAATTCTATTCTCGTTCCGCCGGGGGTGCAGCTCCTAGCGATCGTTTCTAATCGTTCGCTAAGGGCGGGTCACGGTGACCCCTGATTGACCAAAAATGCCCAGCTAAACTTTAAAACTGTCATCGTATACATTAAAAATATCCTAAACAAAAAATAATACACATTTTCTCATACAAAAACAGAGGAAACATAAATTTACAAATCCCATGCTCGTAAAATATGAAAATTGACATGCTACTTTATAAAACTACCTCTGTACATTAATAGTTTCATACCATGGACACATAAAATTTTCAACTAACATGCTACACTTATATTAGTCACGAAATAACATGCTACACTTATATGAATAATGGCCTCCGATACACATAGAATTATTGAGCTCCAAACAGTAATTGCAGCTTGGCACTATGAAGGAGCCATGACTACCCATGTTAACATGGGTGTTTTGTTTTTGAGAATGTCACGGCTGTGTGCAGTGTGTGGTTTGGATCCATGTAGTTGCATGGTTTTTTTGGAGCCGTTGCAGTTGCATGTCCTGCTCTCCCGCAACGATAGGTCGACCATATGGGCAGGACCTGCGATGCTTTCTCTCTAACCTACTAGCACAAAGTAACCGTCTCTAGAGAAATAACCAAGTAACCTATGAAATAGGTGGCATAGGGCCATATGGCGCATGAGTATTATACGATGAACTTTTTTTTGCGGGAAAGTATACAATGAACTTTGCATCACAATTATATTGGGTTAAGGTCTGCCTTCGATGAAGACTACACGCTTACCAACAAGTACAATGGGGCCTCCTATGCACATCAACCCTATAATACCTATGATCATTCATAGCATGGATGTATAATGACTATTCAACCAACATGCTACACTTGTATGAATAATGGTCTCGGTCCTCTCTCCTCTCCCCTATACCATATATAACACCCTATGTATCTTCACGGAATTAGATAGCTAGCCAAGTTGTTCATTCATATAGGAAACAACACACATGGACGACTGGAAATATGAGAGAAGAACGGAGAGATCAGATGCAATTACATGCACATGGGAATTAGAGACATCAGAACATTAGCATGTCAGAACATTAATATATTGGGAAAGTTGCTTACCACTTAGAGCTGCCGGAAAGAAATGAAGCGCATTTGGTGTTCCTTGTATCCTTGTTACATAAGGTTTTCAGGCCTGGTTGTTAGGTATTACCTTAGCTACCTTCACCTGACGCACAGCTGCAGGGTCCGAAGACGTGATGTAGCGGTGGCAAGTATATCGTCCAGGTGTTGGCATACTAGGACGCCGGCTTGGTCAAGCTCACTACATGGGAAGATCCTGATTCCCTCAATTAGCTGTTCTCGTGCGCGCCGGCGTGGTTGCAATTTTTTTCAAAGGTGGGGAGGGAATGTCAATGGCAAGAGCAGCAACCCGGCCGGAAGCAATGTTTGAATAGGTCACAAGGCCGTGATGCAAACCTTCGACTCTCAGCTCGTCTTGGAGGCCCAGAATGGGGCCAACTAACTACTTAAGCAAAAAATGCCAGACATGAGTTACCAAGTTAACAGACTTATCCCTCCGCCCTCACTAATCTCGCCCCACACCCCCGAATTTCAGTGTGGGCCCCCTTCATTCTAATTACCAATCAAAACCGTCCACCTCATTACCAAACTGCTTCGAGACAATCGTGTGCCATTGGTCTCTGAACAACGAGCTACTCCTGGTCCAGCCGCACGTGACTACTAATTCTATCTTCATACAATCGGCGTGTTAATTCGTTGTTAACTTTTCTTCTAAATGAAGCCGCATGTTGTATACAGACTACATAGGTACTTATAAACCAGCCTTTTGCTTTTGCGGGTAAAAGACTTGTATCATTCAGGATCAACATTACAATTATACTTCTCCCGCAAAGAAAAAAACATTACAATCATCCTTACAAAGTTCAACGATCTCTGTTCCCCTAAAAAAAAGTTCAACGATCTCTCGGGACTGGAGCCTAGCGATCGCTTCTGATTGTTCGCTATGGGGCGGACCAGGGTGACTCCCGAGGCCCCGATTGTCCAAAAAGGCCCGGCTAAACTTTAGAACTGCCCCGGTAACTTTACTATACTATTGTAAAAAAAAACTAACTTTACTACACTATGTAGTATAAAAACTGCCATCGTCTACATAAAAAATGCCACGAACAAAAGAAATACACATTTTTTTATTAAAAAAGCAGAGAAAAACATAAATTTATAAATGTCATGCTCGTAAAATGTGAAAATTGTCATGCTACTTTATAAACTATCTCTGATTATTCATAGTTTCATACCATGGACACTTAAAATATTCAACTAGCATGCTACACTTGTGTGAATAATGACCTCCGTCGTCTCTTCTCTCCCCTATACATATTCCGCCAGAATTTGAGCTAGGTGTCTTTGGATCAAGCGCTGGTGCTTCTGCTATGTAGTCGAGGATACGCATAGAATTTTTGATCTCCAAACAGTAATGGTAGCTTGCACTATGGTAGCCTGTCAACACGGCTGTGTGCTGCGTGTGGTTTGAATCCATGTAGTTGCATGTCCCCTTTCTTTTTTGAGCGGTTGTAGTTGCATGCCTTGCTCTGCTGCAACGATAGGTGGACCATATGGGTTGGACCGGGGCTGCTTCTTCTGTATCTTTCACTCTGCTTACTTGACCTACTGGCACAAAAAAAAACCAAGTAACCTATGAAATAGGTGGCATAGGGCCATATGGTGCATCAGTACTATATAATGAACTTTGGATCACAATTATATTGGGTTAAGGTGTGCCTTCAATGAAGACTACACGCTTACCAATAAGTATGCCGGGGGCTCCTATGTACATCAACCCTATAGTACCTATGATCATTCATGGAGGTATAATGAATATTCAGTAGCATGCTACACGTGTGAATAATGGTTTTGGCCCTGAGTGCAGTTTTTTTGTAGCTCAAGCTCCACGGGACCCTCTATCCATCCCGTTCAATACCTCCGAGATTCGTGCTCGTGATAGACCATTTTGGAAACATACCAGATGATTAGCAGTGGTAGGCACGCAGGGTAGCTCAGTAGGCTTTGTTTTTTATGTGCGCATGTGAGCCGCTGTCCCTTTCTCTCTTAGTAAAGTCTCCTCATGACATGCATGCATGCACAACACAGACTTTTTCACAAGCGCTCATTCTCTCTCTTCTCATTTTCTCTTTTTTTAAATGCAATCTTACATGCAAACACAAGCTTCTTCACATGCAGATTTCGTCTTCATCGCTTTCTTAACTCAGTAAAAACAAAATTTCTCACATGCAGAATTTGTCTTCATTTTCTCTTCTCTCTCTCCCCTCTCTCTTCTCTCTGCCATTTGAGACTTTGCAAAAATCTGAGACTTGCAAATAATAGATTTCACCTCCGACTCTCTCTCTCTACTCCTCATTCTCGCCTCTCTCTCATCTAGGATGCAACATGAGCAGCGCTGGCTTTCTCTGCATGTGACCAGTGACCTGCATGCATGTGACCAGGTGAGCAGTGAGCTGCATGTGATAGGACGGGACATGTGACAGGACGGGACAGCACCTGCTAATGACACTGCAACCAGCAGCTGCGCGGCTCGTGAGGCTTCTTTTTGCACCAATCTCGATGCAAACCAACATCCCAGATAAGAGGGACCGTGGAGCTCGGGCTACAAAGAAACTTTGCGTTTGTCCCTCTCTCCTCTATACATATATAACACCAATGTTTCTTCACCGAATTAGATAGCTAGCCAAGTTGTTCATTCATATAGGCAACAACACACACATGGACGATGGTCGATGGGAAAGATGAGAGAAGAACGGGGAAGAAGTAGGACTAGAATGAGACCAGCATGTTAGGTGAGATTGTGCGATCCAGCTACTTGAGCGATTGGATTAGGATCCCATGGCACATATCGAGAAAGGTGGGTTGCGCTAGACATTTTGCACGAACCTCCCGAGCATATGAAAATATTGCAGGCCAAGCTCCCGCTCACATCCCACCCCAAACCTAATACCCACTTTGTCCTGGACCAGCGCGCGCCGCCGGAGCGCACCACCACAAGACCATTAGCAGGACAGTCGTCACCACCGACGCCTTCATCGGCTACAGTTGCAGAGCCGCCCGATCTAGCACATCACTCGACGACGATGGACGGAGGGCGCCAATCCAGGGTGCACGGTGACCGCATCAGTTGGGAAGCGCATGATGGAGTAGACGAGGGCAGGTCGCGTCCACGCTCATTGCCGTCATGCTCATAGCGGCAGTACCAGAAGCACGCGCTGGCCGTCGCGGGTGCTCTGCTCACTTGATTGCCCATCAGCGCCTTCCTGTGTCTGCAACTTTCTTATGCAGGGATAACTCGTGTTGATCAGTGCCATGCTCCTTTTGAACTTATTTTCTTCTTTGTTTAGTCAATTTGTCTGATATATTCAGTTTTAGATCATTTCTTGGAGTTGAGTTCGTCATGAACTAAAATCTGTGCAGTAATCAACATCTTAATCAATCCATGGATTTGTGTATTTGAACTGCTGATTGTGAACTCTATCATTTGCACAAAGTACTTTAATTGTTTTCAGTTGGTGGAATAGGTTCTACCATCGCGAACGAAGTGTACGTCCTTCTGTTTTCTTCATACTTGTCGTAGCTATATGGATATATAGTTATATACTGCTTTTGAGCAGGTGTTATTCTGATCTGCTGAATCGATGTGATTAAAGGAGCAGCCCACTGAGAAGAGCCAATCTTCTGCTGATGGCACAACAATCTCGGGCACTGTAGTTGCTAGTATGTTGTCGTATGATATTTTGCTGAATATTTGTATCGAGTTGTATGGGTTTACTTGCTAGTGTGGTGGATGCTCTATGAGAAAGGAATGCACGAAACTTTTTATCATGTGAGCTGAAGAGAGGCGCCTATGGAATCATTTAAGGCTGCATCTGCTAATTCATGGATTCGAGGAGGCTGTTGTTGTCACCAAAAGCTTCAGTCTTTCCTTCTTCCTTGTTCTTAATAACTTTTCTAGTTTGATGTCGATCGCTTGATCGTTTCTTTCCCTCATAATTCAAATTTATGATATACTTATACACTCTTGTTCGTTATAAATGAAAATGCAGTGATGATTGTATTTCATCGAAAGAATATCCATTTGTATGCCCAAGCTGTCTGAGATTATGCCTTTAATTACATGTGAACATCCACCAGTTCATGTTATAACAGTCATGTAAGTGTTGTCCACTCAAAAATATATGTGATGAATCTAAAATGACAATTATTTCTTCCAGCCCACTGTTAGCACTACAAGTTGTACCAACCCACTGAAAACATCAAGTTAGCAGTAACTGGAGTAGTTATATTTACAACACACATGCCAGAGATGCAACGGCGAACCCATTGAATTAGTACATGCTAACTAATTAGGAATGTAACCAGAGGAACAACCATCACATAGTACCTTTCGATACAATGATTTCACAAAAAACACTTTCATTTTTCTTCGGACAACTACGAGTGTCATGCAACACAACTTCCTTGCATGTGTTGCCACTAGTAGAAAACTGGGCTTTGGTCACAGGGCAATATTCACATTAGTCCTGGTTCAGTCACGAACCGGGACTAATGTGAGCATTGGTCCCGGTTCGTGCGGCCAGGGGCCTGCCGGGCCTCGTGGGGGTATTGGTCCTGGTTCGTCCGGCCCCTTTGGTCCCGGTTGGTGGGACAAACCGGGACCAATGGGCCTTGCTCCTGGCCCACCACCATTGGTCCCGGTTGGTGGCTTCAACTGGGACCAGAGGCTCACCCTTTAGTCCCGGTTCATACCACAAACCGGGACTAAAGGGTTGGTCCTAGTAGCAGTCAGAGTTTAGTCCCACCTCGCCAACCGAAGGGCGCTCACACCGGTTTATAAGCCCGTCCCTCTCTGCCTTGTTGAGCTCCTCTCAAAGTGAAAATAGATGCCCTTATACAGGGAATTTGACCTAAATTCATAGTAAATTTCTTTGAATTTCATAGAAATTTATTATGAATTTAGGTTGAATTTTCTCTATAGACGCATCTATGTTCATTTTTTAATAGTAAATAAAATAAATAAACCTTAATAAAATAAATAAAAACAAATAAACCTTAATAAAATAAAATAAAATAAACTATAGTAACTAAAATAAATAAACCTTAATAAATTAAATAAAAATAGCAGCAGTAAAATAAATAAAAATAGCAGCAGTAAAATAAAATAAATAAATTAAAATACATAAGTAATTAGAAACAAAATGGAATAAAATAAATAAGTTTTTTGTTGTAAGTAGAAACAAAATAAATAAAGCAAAAGAGAAAACAAAAAATAGAGAAAAAAATTATGCCACCTACTGCGCCACCACGACCTG